>NW_007880955.1:0-558 GCF_000696425.1 Galeopterus variegatus
TGTTCTAACAGCACTGGAGCTATCGACATCATCTCTCAAGTCAGGTAGGACATGGCTGGGATGAAGCCATGACTCAGTCATTGCCACAAATGTTAGTGCAGATCTCCTTCCATACTATAGCAGTTTTTAAATCTGCAGGATAGGACCAATCAGTCATCATATACTCGCTAAGGTAATCCAACACCAAAATTTACCATCACCAAACTCTGTATATTTTTCCATACAGATGAATTTGTACAGATGCTGGTGTCTGAAACTCTTCAGACCCAGTGTTACTGTTTCACTTCAAATATTCTCTAAAAATTTTAGTTCAAATCTTCTGTCTAGTTTGACCTTCAAGCACTACATATCAAGAGATTGTAATGGCTCAACCTTCAAAGCCCTACTGTTTTTATTTGAATTTGGTGGCATTATGGGTATGTGTAATCACACTTTTAACATTTCTTGAGAAACTTCACAGAAAAAATGAACAGTATATCTACTCTACTCAATTTTGCCTTTTTTGATTAACTAATAGATATATCAAATTACTGTGATATCGATTATCATAGATTTGTA
>NW_007880956.1:0-558 GCF_000696425.1 Galeopterus variegatus
TTTTTTTGTCTGATTCCTTTGGTCTCTATTTCATTTATTTCTAATCTGATCTTAATTATTTCTCTCCATCTATGAATTTTGGGATTGGCATTCTTGTTTTTCTAGTTTTCGTAGGAGTAATGTTAGGTTGTTTAAGTCTTTTTATTTATTTATTTTTGATGTGAGCATTTATTTCACTAAGCTGCCCTGTTATTACTGCTTTTGAAGTATCTGTTAGGTTTTGGTATGATTTGTCTTTATTTTCATAAGGATCAAGAAATATTTTGATTTCCTGTTTAATGCTTCTTTGACCTGTAGATTGTTCAGGAGCATGTTGTTTAATTTCCATGTACTTGTACAGTTTCCAAAGTTTCAGTTGTTACTGATTTTTTGTGGTCTGAAAAATAATTAAAATGATTTCATTTATTTCAAATTTTCTAAGACTTGATTTGTGACCTAACATATGGTCTGTACTGGAGAATGTTCTGTGTGCTGATGAGAAAAATGTGTATTTTGTAGTTGTTGGATGAAATGTTCTGTAGATGTCTTCCAAGTCCAATTAGTCTAATGTGTAGTTTT
>NW_007880957.1:0-558 GCF_000696425.1 Galeopterus variegatus
AGCTGGTTGAGGGGGGAGGGTAGGAAAAAATCTCAAAAAAGATGAATTACAGAATGTTGACTGCATTTTTTTCTCCTTCCTCTCTCTCTCTCTCTCTCTCTCTGTCTCTCCCTCCCTCCCTACCTCCCTCCCTCCCTCCCTCCTTCCCTCCTCACTCTCTCTCTCTTTCATTGTTTAAAAAATTTTATTTTGTTTTGTCAGTATACAATGTGGTCGATTTTTGTCAATGTGGTTGATTTTTGTGCCCGTTACAGAAACCTCCCCTCCTCCCTCCCAACAATGTCCTTTCTGTTGGCTTGTCTTATCAACTTCAAGGAACTGTAATTGTTGTGTCTTCTTCCCTCCCCAACCCCCAGTTTATTTGTGTATTTATTTGTTTATTTTTAGTTCCCACAAATAAGTAAGAATATGTGACATTTCTCTTTCTGCGCCTGACTCGTTTCACTTAATATATTCTCTCTAAGTCCATCCTCTTTGTTGCAAATGACAGTATTTCATTTTTTTTATAGCTGAGTAGTATTCCATTGTGTAGATATACCACATTTTCCATATCCACTC
>NW_007880958.1:0-558 GCF_000696425.1 Galeopterus variegatus
AAGCAGACAAAAACTTAGTCAACTCCAGGATCTAGATACCAGGTACTTGTGAAACAGGCTCAGGCCAGGAACAGCTTGCTAAGGGTTTGGCTACAATCCAATAATGGTTATGCTTGGGGCTCACTCCCCATGCCATACCCACTTGGCATCAGAGGGTCAGAGTGCCTTGATTAGCAGGCTCACTACCCTTTTTCCAGTGAAAGAAACAAAAGAGATGTGATAGGTGCTAACCAGCCAAAACCAAATGAAACCAAAACAAACAAAAAAAAGACAGAATAAAAATGCCCATTGCCCCAGGATTCAGAAGCAAACAGGGTTGAAAATCAACCATCCTCCCATTCCCTCCCATAGGGAACATTTGCTGTCATGTCAGAGTCTCACTAACACAAGGTTCATGGTACAGTGTTCACGGTGATGTGCATCATAGTAAAGACGTGATGTGGGAGCCCCACACATGGATCCTTTTTCTCCTGGAGTCAGCAGTAACATGTCAGGATGGATGTAGCTTTTCAGACTTGATCTTCACGTACTGGCAGGATTTTTGAAGGGAAGGTTCCA
>NW_007880959.1:0-558 GCF_000696425.1 Galeopterus variegatus
CCGCTCACTGGCTGAGCGAGGTGCGGGCGCAGCACCGAGGGTTGCGATCCCGTTGCCAGACCCGGTCTGGTACGGGCGTGACACTGAGGGTTGCAACCCGTTGCCGGACACGAAAAAAGACAAAAAGGAAAAAAAAATATTGTGAAAGTAAAGGTAAAGTGTGGAAAACGTAATATTTCAATAAGCTCAGAGCACTTAACAAGTCTCTCCCAGCGTAGAGTTAATCTAGGGTCCCTCTGGAAAAGTTTCTTAATTCTGTCTCCCCAAATTGCTCACACTTTATTCTGTAATCGCATCTTGCTTCACCATGAAGTTCATAATGGTTCTTTCTGTAGCCCTGTGTAGAGAGAGGGGGTGCGTGTGTATGTGTGTGTGTGTGATTGTAGGAGGTGGTCAATTCTCACAGATCTTTCGATTTCTGGAGGGAACGTCCCACCTCAATATAACTCACTGTTTGCAGCCTTGGAGATCTGAACAACAATAATTTCTTGGCTTCCCTTTCAAGCAGAGAGCAGGGGGCATGCCTTAATCGAAAACTTGTATTCTCTGGGTGCCCAG
>NW_007880960.1:0-558 GCF_000696425.1 Galeopterus variegatus
ACACCAAGGCAATGGGTTTGGATCCCTATATAGGGATGGCCAGTTAGCTCACTTGGGAGAGCGTGGTGCTGATATCACCAAGGCAATGGGTTTGGATCCCTATATAGGGATGGCCGGTTAGCTCACTTGGAAGAGCGTGGTGCTGATAACACCAAGTCAAGGGTTGAGATCCCCTTACTGGTTATCTTGAAAAAAAAATAAAAGTTGTGATGCAAGGCAGAAAAACAAAGAATTAAAATGCTAGCATAAGCTGAGAAACAACCAGGAAAATTGGAGAATGCTTCATGCTTCACAAGGGAGGGCACATCTGAGTTGGATATTGAATAGTAAGCACGAGCTTGCCAAATGTAAAATGATGCAAAAGACATTTTAGATGAAAAGAAAAACTGGAGCTAGGAAAAGTGAGATTAGAATCAGAATAAAGAATCAAGCTCATAGCAGAGAAAAAGTAATGTCAAGAGATCAGTCAGGAAAGGTAGGTTGAGCAAGTCAATGTCTTACTAATCTATTTGGACTTTAACAGGTAAAAAAAAAGACTGCAAACATTTAAACAAGAGG
>NW_007880961.1:0-558 GCF_000696425.1 Galeopterus variegatus
GGTTGCGATCCGTTGCCGGTCACGAAAAAAGACAAAAAGGAAAAAAAAAAAAAAAAAAGCACACTACTTCAAAATTTCAAACATTTGATTTAAATAGTTCTAAAAATTATTAGCTATTACCTCAAGTATTAATAAAATAATTAAAGGTTTCTATAAAGTGGCATCTGAGTTGATCAGAGTGTTTATTAAATATGTTTTATAGTCTTTCTTAGAAAGGGAGCTATAACTAGATTTTTTAGTTCAGTTTCTGAATCTATGATTGATAGACTGGCAAGGGGCTCTCATCCATTCATGCCAATACAATAGGAGGCACAGATAGACAGAAATATGTATATACAGACAAACATAATTCATAGGTTTAGGTTTTAGAAATATATCTACTTTGATGAAAATTTCCAAACATCTTCTCTTGAAGCAAACTTTTTTCCTCCCTTTCTCAGATCACTAGCCTTCTACTTTTCTGATATTGAAATAAATAAATAAAACCCGAAAAGCCTTTTTTTGTAATAAAATTATGGAAATCATTAAGATTTTCATTTGTTTTAATATCCTTGCTTA
>NW_007880962.1:0-558 GCF_000696425.1 Galeopterus variegatus
TTCTCGAGTCCTAAATCCATGGCTTTATAAAGACCAAACTATAAAGATCATGTAGAGTCAACGCAGATTAGCACGACATGATTATGTTCAGTGTCTTTGAACTTGAGCAGAGTTGTAAATTCAGGTTCAAGTGAATGGGAGATGGGAAGTCGTGCACAAGCATGAAGTGCAATGATTACCTCATCATGATTTTTGAACGGTGATCTCCATCAGAACGTATGGAAGGTCTCTTGTGAGAGTCATCAGGACGTATGGAAGGTCTCTTGTGAGAGTGGTTCTTAACCACTGGCTGTACATCGGAATCACTGTGGAGCTTCCAAAAATCATGATCTTTGGGTCATCTTTGAAATTCTAAAGTAATTCCCCCAGAATGTGGCTCTAAAGGCTCTGCATTGATTTTCATGTGTAGCCAAGGTTGAGAATCACTGATTTAAGACATTTCTGTCAGATGTGAAGCACTCCTGCAGTGCAGGGACATCAGGACTCATTTTGACCTCATCTTGCAGTAGCCCTGGTCCAGACAGCTGAGCTCTTCTACATCCCAAGAGCATCTCTATG
>NW_007880963.1:0-558 GCF_000696425.1 Galeopterus variegatus
TCTGGTAACTTCAATATGTTCATCATCCATAGATCTATTTTTATTTCACATTTTATTCTCTGGACAGTTCAGTAAAATCTTATTTTTCCATATACCAGTTTACATTTGATTTTAAGATATTGCATACAAAGATTGTAGTAAAAATGATATTTTGATGATATTACATTCCTCATAGTATTTACCTTTACTTCAGCTTAGCTGCTATATTAAGAGCAAATCACGTTAATATAGCAATAGATATATGTTGATTTATTTACTTTCCTATAATATCAATGGCTAGAAAGATGCTTCTGTTTAATCCAGTGGCTTCTCATCCTTACAAACCAAAACATTCTCCAGGAAACAAAAGATCCCATTTCCAGAAGTCAGCAAGGGGTTAATTAGGCAATGAGTACATTAACCCAAAGTGTTCCATACCAGTTCTATAGATGAGAAGCTGAGTATTATAGAAATTATAATGGATTAAACTAAACTCTTTCTCTATAAATATTGTCACTTTCTTCATCTTGTTTTGTTGTTTTTATTGTCTCAGATGTCTACCTCTACCTAATTTATTCA
>NW_007880964.1:0-558 GCF_000696425.1 Galeopterus variegatus
TCTACAACTGCAACTGTACTAGGAACTACACGTATGTCCTCAAGACAATAATATTAGGTTTTTAATTTTAATTCTAATTTCATGACAGGGAAAATGAGATGTAGGCAGGTTGGTTAAATTGCCTAAGGCCCACAACTGACCAATGGTGAATACTAGATTCCAACCAAACTCACTTGACTGTAAAGACTACTGGGCCATAACTAATCCTCATTTGGCACTTACCAAATTTTCATATCGAACCACATACAACAAAATTATCATATATATCCTTTAGTTATCATAACAACCCTATGAGATAGAAGGGTTGACTTTCTTTGAGGCATAGGATATGATTTTGCCTAAATGGGTGGTAAGGACACAGAATAATTTCCCCAAGAAAACCAGTGCAGATCTAGGAGATGTAAATGTTGATGTTAGACATAGAGAGAAAAGAAATGGTCAAGAATATAATGTCATCAGGAGGAATCCTTCTCCACTATATGTTGACACTTCACTTTCAAAATGCTCAACATGGAGAATAATTTATTGGAATATCCCATCTGCAGTGATCAACATTAA
>NW_007880965.1:0-558 GCF_000696425.1 Galeopterus variegatus
CTTTCTCTTTTGAGAATATTCTCAATTCTATTCTCTGCCTTGTGTTAATTTCCAGCAAGGGCCTAAACAGTTGAAAAAGGAACAAGTTAATTGATTTTTAGCAAATAAATAAATTGTTGCCTAAATAGTTCAGACTATGCAGGTTGGCTCTGGTGGGTGCTCCACTCACCGTGATGTTCTAAGGAGACTATATGGTTTCTGAGAAGATAAAATATTTGGTAACACATGAACAGGTAGAATATAATCCTGGGTAATATTTTGGCACTGTGTCATTGGTTTGCAATGTAACAAGTTAGGCAAACTAGAACTATGTTGCCCAGAATTTTCTTACCTGTGGAGTTCTGGGCTGGGGGCAGAGCATAGGGACAATTTGTACAAGATTTGGAAGACAGAAATGAAAGCAGCAGGCATATTCTCTGCATGCTATGAAAGTCCGCAGGGGCACCAGGCATTGTTTCAGATCACACACCTTGTGGCTGCGGTGCCAGGTCAGCTGGGTGGGAGGGTTAGCAGCCTTGGGCATCTCCTAAGCTCCTTCCTGCCTTCTTCTTTCAGTTT
>NW_007880966.1:0-558 GCF_000696425.1 Galeopterus variegatus
ATGAGGGTTTTGTGAACAAACGGGGGTTGGAGGTCCCACTAAGGTTGAAAAATATTTCAGCAGAAGAACTGGGGGTGGTTGGACAGTGGTGTAATTGTGTTTGTGATTTCGGACATACTGTGGTTATTGCTGGTAAGCATGTATGGAGCATGGCTCCCCAGAAGTGAGAGGCTCAGGTACACAGAGAAATGGAACTAGTGATGAAAAGGTAAAGAAAAACAAGAGGCCAAGCTATGGAACTTGTTAGGCATGCCACAGATTTGAGGTGGATGAAAAAAGTGAGCCAGAGCATTCAGTGAATGGTGAAGGAGGGGAGTGAACTGGCCACCAAGATCGGGTGAGAGTGATGGAGACAAGTGGCAAGAGCTAGAAAGAGCCAGAAAGAGCCAGAAAGAGCTAGAAAGAGCTGGGGGTTTGCAGGAAGAAGGTAAAGCAATGGTTTGCAGGCAATGGTATGAAGTAAGGAAGCTACCTCCTGAAGGACATGGAACGGGAGGGGACTAAGACCTTCACTCAGCAGGCCGTCCCCAGAGGACAGCCAGGTTTGAGTTAAGGTAA
>NW_007880967.1:0-558 GCF_000696425.1 Galeopterus variegatus
CAATCCCATGGGTGGGTATGTACCCAAAGGAATGGAAATCAACATGTTGAAGGGATACCTGTACTCCCATGTTCATGGCAGGTCTATTTGCAATAGCCAAAGTATGGAACCAACCTAAATGTCCATCAATGGATGACTGGATAAGGAAAATGTGGTATATATATATATATACACAAGGGAATTCTATTCAATCATAAGATGAATGATATTCTGCCATTCCCAGCAGCATGGATGAGCTTGGAGAAAATTAAGTGAAATAAGCTAAGCATAGAAAGGGAAATACTGCATGTCCTTACTAATAAATGGGAATTATAAATAAATAAATAAATAAATAAACAAACGAACAAATAAATAAGAAAGAAAGAAAGAAAGAAAGAAAGAAAGAAAGAAAGAAAGAAAGAAAGAACATTAATCACAATAATTCCTTGATATCTCAAAAGGAGAGAACAGAACTGAGGCCACCTAAGGTAGGAAGGGGGAGGAGAGGGGAGCTAGACAGAAACAGGTAAAGGGCCACAAACAACCATTACACTATGTAATAGTGAATATACTAATTAT
>NW_007880968.1:0-558 GCF_000696425.1 Galeopterus variegatus
GGTTGTGGAACTACCTTGCGTGTCTGCCCGCGGATCTGCCACTCCCGTGCTGGACCTGGTCTCGGGGCCCTCCGGCCAGCGGTTCTGCGGGCGTTGCTCGTCCGTCTGCTGCAGGTCGGTTCTTCCAGCTTTTGTCCTGGCTCTTCATCGGAAACGAACCACTTGAGGTTTGTGCTGGGTGTGTTTGTCCTGACACAGGCCTGCGCTGGGTGTCTGTGCTGTGCGCGCACGTCCGCTCACCTTCACTGCCGTGTGGTCTGTTAGAAGCGGCTTCGTCTGTGTTTGCTCAGAACACCCCACAGCGCAGCTGGGATCACCGGATCCACGGAGGAGACAAGAAAACCCAAGGGCTTGGCCCGGCTCTGCTGACCCCGGAGCCTGGAAAGGGACGACAAAGGGCTGAGGCTCTCTGGAGAGGACACTCCGACCCCGTCCGCAGCGGTTCTCACGCCACTGGTCACAGAACCCCTCGTCCCCGTCTGTGCCTGGAAGGGCGCGCGCGTGCGCGCGTGCACACGCACGCACAGGCACACGTGCACGAGCAGGCACACGCACGCG
>NW_007880969.1:0-558 GCF_000696425.1 Galeopterus variegatus
GGGGGGGGGAAACGGAAATCGAGGGGAAAGAAACCCTGTTCTCAGGTTAAACACCTGATTGGCAAGTGTCACACTGGAATTCTGTAAGTAAGTCAACTGAGGGAGTCATCGGCTCAGAGGGCTTCTGGAAAACGTCCTAATTTGAACATCTCATTGTTTACCCTTGTAACTACTATGGGATAATTGCCTATAGAAGCATAAAGATTGATGTTAGTGAGAGAAAGACAAAAATGGACTTTATTCCACAGGTTTCTAGTGTGTTCTCAAGTGGAAAAACGATGTCTTCTCTCTCACTAACCAGCAAAGGGCCACTGAGAAAAACCAAGACAGAGATACAAAGTCCCAAGAGCTGCACAGAGAGAACACACAGTGGCTGTGAGAGATGGAGATTTATATTACACTGTTTGCATAAGCCATAAGCCCTTGAGAAGATATTCATAGGGCACAGAGCTGACTGTCAACACCTCTGCCCAAGATGTGGTGATCAGATCAATACTACTAGCATGCCCACCACCTCAAATTGTAATTATTCCCTGTGTCCCCCACCCAACCTCTCCC
>NW_007880970.1:0-558 GCF_000696425.1 Galeopterus variegatus
TAAGAGCTGAGGAGAGAATTTACAAATAAGGCTAACTTCAAAATCAGCATTGTCAAATGTCAAAACTTCTTGTGTAGACGGACCTCTGGAATTTCTGCAGAGGAATCTCAGAGACTGCTAAAGAGAAAGAGGAGATGAAAAATGAGGTTAACCACTACTCCTTATCCCCTGGCTCAAGCAGCTATATTTTTGTCTATTTTGTATATGGGGTCTCAACAAAGACTCTACTTAACCAAAGTTTAGTCAGGCTCCTCTGAAACCACTTATCAACTAGGCCCTGACCTTTGGACTTTTTTGTCTGTCTTTGCATGGCTCAATTTTAGAAAATATTCTGATGTTAGTTTAGTGAGAATTCTCCACCCTTGACATCTGATCTTCATCCTGTGACCGTGGTATCTGATCACCCTGGTTCTGCCTTCAGTAAGAATTCTGTCAAGGCAGTTTAACAAGAATCCCTCTCTTACCTGTAATGTCTCAGTCATTTTCCATCCACTGAACCCTGTCTTGCTTCTTAGCTGTAAATCCCCACTTGTCCCTGCTGTTTTTGGAATTGAACCC
>NW_007880971.1:0-558 GCF_000696425.1 Galeopterus variegatus
CACTCCTGTCATCTCTACTTTCCAAAGAGCTATCTCCACAGGTACCTTCATGAAAATTAAATTGTCCTTTCAATGAAAATATGTAGAAGTAGATTTCACTAATTGTTGATATGGGTGTTTAATTTATACAAACTTATAGCTAGATAGAGAGACTAAGTTCTAGTGCTCTATAGTTGTCCTAGTTATCTATAATTAAGAATAATTTACTGTATATTTTCAAATGGCTAGAAGAGAGGTCAACTATTCTCAACACAAAGATATGAAAAATGTTTGTGATGATGGATGTGTTAATAATTCTCCTAACACATCACCTATTGTGTACATGCCTAAAATTATCACTCTGCAATACATAAATGTTTAATAAAAAATGAAAAAAAGGAAATTACATCATTAAATGTTGGAATATGAAAATTAAAGAATTAAACAATTAAATACTAGAATATGAAAATTATATAATTATGTATATTACAAAGCCACAATAATTCATCAGCCTGGTCCTGAAATAAGGACAGATATATAGACCAATGAAACAGAATAGAGATCCCAGAAACAATTTGA
>NW_007880972.1:0-558 GCF_000696425.1 Galeopterus variegatus
CTTGGTTCAACTCTAGGTTACTATTCACTAGTGGTTTGACCTTGAGCAAGTTACTTATTATCTGTACCTAAATTTACTCACATGTAAAATGAGGAAATAACATAGCACCCACTACATAGTGGTTGTTATGAATAATAAATGGGCGAATACTTGCAGAGCTTGGTGCTTTGAAACATAGTAAACACTTTATAAATATTAGTTTCTATCATTGTGTGTCTAGATCAAGGTCTCTTGCTATATGCTTTCATAGCTCTTTGTATATTTCCTTCACGGTCTGGAATTTCTTTCCTCTTCATTACACTTATAATGTAGTTTATACAATTTTAAAATTCTCTTGACTGTTTATTTATTTACCTATTTATTTTTGGTATATTTGAGTGTAAATAGATACTGCTGTCTATACCCAAACGACTCTGGCGCATAGTAGGCTATCAATAAACATTTATTGGATGGCTGAATGAATGTGTGAATGAATGGCCCTTATTATAATTTGTCCATGTATGCTATGTGGCTAAGCAGTGTCTGTTTCCATGCAAGCACTGCCCACTGTGCTACCTC
>NW_007880973.1:0-558 GCF_000696425.1 Galeopterus variegatus
TTGTCCAGACTGGGTCACAAACTCTTCACGCGCAGGTCTATCCTTGGAGCTGTAGGTTGGAGAGCATGGCCACACATGGCGGATGCCTGAGGCAGTAGATGCCAGCCAAGTGGCAGTGCAGCACATGCACACTAACTCCACCCACACACAAGTTATTTACAAAGAATGTGCTGCACTACCCCCAACCGGACCTAAGGCAAGGGGGCCTGATTAAATTATTCTATTTTCCTAACAGCAGGTCAATTCTTTCTCACATCCCATCACTCTGACACTGACTCTTCTGCCTCCCTCTCCTATATTTTATGGACCCTTGTGATTACATTGGGCTCACCTGGATAATCTAGGATACTCTCCTTATTTTAAGGTCAGCTTATTAGCAACCTTAATTCCATCTGCAACCTAATTCTTCCTTGCCATGTGGCATAACATAGTCACAGTTTCCAGGGATTAGAACATGGACATCTTTGGTGGGGGACATTATTCTGTCTATCATGACAGGAAATTAAGAGTTGGAGGTTTTTAGGGCCGGCCCGTGGCTCACTTGGGAGAGTGTGGTGC
>NW_007880974.1:0-558 GCF_000696425.1 Galeopterus variegatus
TATTCCTTTTGTATTTAAAGTTTGGCTTAAATGTAAGTTACTGGAAACATTATGCACCAAGTTTTTTATAAGGATGTCAGGGGTCTTATATAATACTTATCCACCATCCTCATCTTCCCCTAATTCATATTACTCTACAGACACTTAATTCACCCATCCTACTCCTTTGCCCTTTTAAGAACCAACTGTCATTATGTTCTTATAAGGGCTCTGATAAACAGAAGACTTTTATGACTTTGGAAGTTATATGAGGTATAATTTTGCCAAGTAACTGCAGTGATTTTCTCTGCATTGGTTAATATTGATTCATTCCACAGAAACTAAATGTACATTACATCAAATATCCTCATAAGGAGAGGTAAAGTACAGGCCATCTGCACTAAAGCAATTATCCTATGGCTCTGTCATTTCTTAAACCATTGCTCAGTAATACAATGCATGATACATTTTAAAATCTATTACTTGGTAATGAATTTGTGCATTTTTCGATGCAAATGAGAAACATCTGTCATTTACCTGGAGACAATGTCTAGAAAGCATTTGAGCTAAACAACAGTG
>NW_007880975.1:0-558 GCF_000696425.1 Galeopterus variegatus
AAACCTGAAAAATGATACAAAAGATCAATGAAATAAAATGTTGGTTTTTTGAAAAGATAAAATTGACAAACCTTTAGCAAGGCTAACTAAGAATAGAAGAGAGAAGACCCAAATAAGAAAAATTAAAAATGAAAAAAGTGATATTACAACTGATAACTCAGAAATACAAGGAATCATTACAAACTACTATAAACAACTATATGCCAACAAATTTGAAAATCTGGAGGAAATGGATAAATTTCTGGACACATACAAACTACTAAAACTTAGCAAAGAAGATGTAGAAAATCTGAACAGACCAGTAACAACAAAAGAGATTGAAGCTGTTATCAGAAGGCTCCCAACAAAAAATATCCCAGGACCAGACAGGTTCACTGCAGAGTTCTACCAAAACCTCAAAGAGGAATCGATACCGATTCTCTGCAAACTATTCTGAAATATTGAAACAGAGGCCATTCTTCCAACCTCATTCTATGAGGCAAATATCACCCTGATAGCAAAACCAGACAAAGATACATCAAAAGTAGAAAACTACAAGCCAATATCCTTGATGAATAT
>NW_007880976.1:0-558 GCF_000696425.1 Galeopterus variegatus
CTTTAACTTCAGCAGACAAAGCTCTTCTACAAAAATCTCTCACAATTGCTCCATCTGCCAAAGTACCAACCCTAACACTCCCTTAAAGCTAAACAGTATCCCTCACATCAAGCTAGGGGTAATGTCCCTGCCACAGACTGGCAGATTGATTTCACCCACATGCCTCCTGTTAAACGTCAGCAATATCTCCTGGTTATGGTGGATACCTTTTCTGGGTGGATAGAGGCCTTCCCACTACTAACAAAAAGGCCACCACTGTGGCTTCCATACTCCTCTCCCAGATTATCCCAAGGTTCAGAATGCCCTCTTCCATACAAACAGACAATGGCCCAGAGTTCACTGCTCAAATAATACAAAATTGATCTCAAGCCCTCTCCCTCCCTTAGCACTTACGCTGTCCTTACCGGCCCCAGGCCTCAGGAAAAGTTGAGCATGCTAACAGGGCTCTGAAAGACATCCTTACTAAATTTTCTCTAGAACTTCACCTTGACTGGATACGCCTTTTACCCCTAGCCTTGTTTAAACTCAGGGTCCTCCCAAAGAAACCTTCAAACCTCT
>NW_007880977.1:0-558 GCF_000696425.1 Galeopterus variegatus
GGACACTTGTACTTTTAATACTTTATTTTATTTAACACTAGAGGCTAATCGCTATTCTAAGCGATTACATACATACATACATAATATAAATGTTAATACAACTTACATAATATAAATGTTAATTTATTAATTCCTTGTGACAGCTCTATGAGCGACAGTACAATATAGTAACCATATTTTACAAATGAGGAAACTAAGGCACAGAGAAGTTACGTACTTTACTCAAGGTCACACAGTTAGTACGTGGCCAAATAGAGATTCAAATCCAGGGAGTCCAGCCCAGTAATCTGACTCTGCGCCTACCTCCCCACCCCCACCACCCACACTTAGAAATTCACTAAAGAAATATACGTGGAAAAAAATGATGTGAATCCAGTGATACTTCTAATATTTAGAGAAACTGAAAAATAGTCATGCATTTATGTGGGAGGCCATTGAACGCAGTGGTTCAGTCATCAGTTTAACAAACATTCGAGAGATGACTGCATGAGGCAGGCCCTGAGCTCGGTGCTGGGGATGGAGTGGTGGAGAAAACATACCAAGTCCCTGTGCTCAAGC
>NW_007880978.1:0-558 GCF_000696425.1 Galeopterus variegatus
CTGGGATTATTTCAGTTTTAGGACTGAAAGTCCTATGTCCCAGGAAATTCCTCAGTCTGTGGTGGGTTTGGAGGAGGCTGGAGACACACAGATAAACAAGGCCTTGGCCTGGAGGGTTCTGCAATCTAATAGCAGACCGAAATGACAATAATAACCAAAATGAAAACACCAACAGCAAGCACAGCAACAAAGCCACCAGAATAGGAATAACTATGTTCCATTTTTGGGATCCAGAAGTTGAGGTTCAGAGAGCTTAGACAGCTTGCCAAATCAGCACAGAAGCAGGACCTAATCCACCTCTGTCCATCTCCCAAGCCGTGTGATTTTCCATTACCCACTGCTACCTCCTGTATGTCTACAGAGCAAAGAAGAGAAACCAAGAGGGTGAGAGGCACAGCTGCATGAAACGGGAGCTTCAGAAGGAGTAACTACCTCAAGGTGGGTGAAATCAGAGAGGACTTCCTGGAAGAGATGGAACCTAAGTGAGACCTCAAAGGCTACACAGGGATTCTTCCCAGGAATCCTCCAACACAATTTCTCCCACACAATTCCCACTGA
>NW_007880979.1:0-558 GCF_000696425.1 Galeopterus variegatus
TTGGCCTATTTCTCCCTTTTCAAATGGGAATACGTACCCTATGCTTGTCCCACCATTGTGTCTTGGAAGTAGATAACTTGTTTTGAATTCACAAATGGGACTTTGAGACTTTGGACTTTTGAGTTAAAACAAGTTAAGACTTTGGGAATGAAATGAATGTATTTGTATGTGAAAAGACATGAGTTTGGGAGGGCCAGGAGAAGAATGCCCCTAAATGTCCCCCTAAAACTTAATCCCTAGGGTTAAATGTCCCCCTAAAACTTAATCCCCACTGTAACTGGTGGGGGTGGGAAATCCTATTAGGGCCACTGAAAGTTGGGGGCCTTGAAGAGGTGATTAGATTGTAGAACCATGCAGTAGTGAATGGATTAATAATGGTGGTCATGGGTATGGTTTGGAGGGCTTTGAAAGTAGAGTGAATGAGGAGGTTAGTCTCTCTCTGCTCCATCACTTTTGCAATGTGATGGTACCCTGCCATCACTGTCACCACTCCCAAGACCTTCACCAGCTGTGTTCCCTGGACTTTGGACTTCCCAGCCTCTGAAACTGTAAGCAATA
>NW_007880980.1:0-558 GCF_000696425.1 Galeopterus variegatus
TAAGTAACTAGCAATAACATCCTACCTCAAAGCCACCACTTAAGTCACAATGTGGGAAGATGTCAACCATTTATAGATCTAGATTTCGATGAGTAAAAATAATTCTATTCTTAGAATGGAGAATAAATCTTATTAATTTAGTTCCCAAATATGATGATGAGAATAAATCTTGAGAAAGGGTTTGGTTCCCCATACCAGCCAGCTGACATACACACACAAAAAATCTGCGGTTGGTTAGAAGTGGTACTGATGAGGGCCAGCCCCGTGGCTCACTCGGGAGAGTGCAGCGCTGGCAGTGCCGAGGCCGCGGGTTCGGATCCTATATAGGGATGGCCAGTACGCTCACTGGCTGAGTGCAGTGCAGACAACACCGTGCCAAGGGTTGCAATCCCCTTACCGGTGAGAGAGAGAGAGAAAAAAAAAAAAAAAGTGGTACCGATAACACCAATGTCCAGGGACTGATCCCTGTACAACACAACAAAACAAACAAAAAGCCAATGATAGCAGCACACAGATCCACAGATCTTTTGATCTCATATATATAATCTCTGTTTAAAA
>NW_007880981.1:0-558 GCF_000696425.1 Galeopterus variegatus
CCTATGGAGTTCATGAAGGCAGGAGAAGCCACGATGAGAGAAAGAAAAAACCGCCTGGAGCATTTTGGGCCATGGATGCTTTAAGGCTCCAGCTGCTGAGCGCATGGAGGAACTGGCAGAAGCCGCAGCTGTGCCCTTCAGATGGAGTTGCTTGGAGGCAGCAGAGAGAAGAGGGCCTTGGTGGCCCCCAGGACAGCAAGACCACTAATAGGGTTCCCATGGGCCCACACAGGAGCGAGGAGCCAGAACAACTGAAAACACAGGAGCGAGGAGCCAGAACAACTGAAAAAAGGAGCCATTCAGAGGCTGGTGAGTCATTGCAAGGGACTGGCACACAACCCGTCCCAAGGGAAGTGTTTGGAGCATGGGCAGTGGTGAAGACTGGCCCACTGGGGGAACACCGGGACGCAGCAAGGTCAGCCAGTCCACCCCACAATCGGTGAAGGACCACTCGGAAGAGACTGGTCAGGAATACAGAATTGCATGGGGTGCAGTTGGATGAAAAGACTCAGGCCGAGATCAGAGTTTCTACACAACCCAGTGCACCGGGTCCCTGGA
>NW_007880982.1:0-558 GCF_000696425.1 Galeopterus variegatus
TGATGCGTCTATGGTGATTGTGTTGGTTCCGTTTGGACATGGTATTCTACTTCTCTTTGTGAAAGGTGAAATCTACAAATTCCTGGAAATTTCCTCTAGTTATTCTCCCTTCTTCCCGCCTGTCTGCCCCATGTCAGTTCCTGCCTTGCTTTATTTCCCACCAAAGAAAGTTAGGGTTCCTTGGCTGGAGATTCAGAAGGCAGACTCCTTCCTGTGATTACTGTGAGGGACTGTTCTCTCCCGACTGAGTCCCTCATCCGTTATATACATTTTGTATAATTAATCTATAAGCCTTTTAAGTTCACATCTTACCTTTGCCTCCAAGCTTTCCTGCATCATTCAAAAGGAGTTTGCCGGGCTCTGCCTTCTGTTTTAACATTTGAAAATAGAAATTAAAAAAACTAAACAGCAACAACAACAGTCTGTCACAGAACACCCAGATAACTCACCAAGTAAAACCGCTATCCTGGGGACATAACCTGCAGTGGAGTTTCCCCCAAGTCATGGCAGTGGTGACAAATAAGTGGCCTTCTGGAGGCAGAGGCAGGTGGAAGAGAG
>NW_007880983.1:0-558 GCF_000696425.1 Galeopterus variegatus
TCTCTGCTTCCAATGACTCTGCTTTCTGCTGCAAATCTCATAGTGAGCAATAGCCAGGCTCCAGTCAGCAGAAAAGTGGCCGCCGGGCACCACATGCTCAAGGATAGCCACGTTTCCCCTCTCCAAGGGCTTTCAGTTCCTGTACCTGCTCAGAATCCTGTTGCAGTCTATTCCAATTGTGGTGGTCTGCTGTGGCTAGGTTAAGGCCTGGAATCCTCACAGCACCAATTGTCTAGCTCTTAACCCTGTTCGTGACACCAATTGTAAAGCTACTCGACCACGACTATGCCAGTTGTGGTGCTCTTTTACCTGCTGGTAATCCTGCACTGACCAGGCTGATTGTCAAGCTAAGGCTGGGCCTGGAGCTCACAGACTCCTCAAGCCTGTTCACAGACTGGGTCACCAGACCCTCCACATGCCAGGCTGGGTCACCAGATCCCTATGCAGGTCTATGAGCCATAGGTTTGGAAAAGCATGGCTGCGCCAGGAGGATGCCCGAGGCAGACACCTGCCCCCCTGCTTCACCAAACTCCTCTCTCTCTCTCTCTCTCTCTCTCT
>NW_007880984.1:0-558 GCF_000696425.1 Galeopterus variegatus
ATTTTTTAATGGGATTATTTGTTTTCTTTCTATAGAGTTGTCTGAGTTTCTTGTGCATTTTGGATATCAACCCGTTATCAGATGTATGGCTTTCGCAAATATTTTCTCCCAATCTGTAGGTTGTCTCTTCATTGTGTTAATTGTTTCCTTTGCTGTTCAGAAGCTCTTTAGTTTGGCGTAATCCCATTTGTCTATTTTTCTTTTGTTACCTGTGTGTTTGGGGTCATATCCAAAAAGTCATTGCACAGACCAATATCATGGAGTTTTTCCCCTGTGTTTTCGTCTAGAAGCTTAAAAGTCTCACATCTTACATTTATGTCCTTAACCCATTTTGAGGTGGTTGTCGTATATGGTGTGAGACAAAGATCCAATTTTATTTTCCTGCATGTGAATATTCAGTTTTCTCAACATCATTTATTGAAGAGACTGTCCTTTTTCCTTTGTGTATTCTTGGTACTTTTGTCAAAAATCGATTCACCATATATGTGTGGGTTCAGTTCTGGGCTCTCTATTCTGTTCCTTTGGTTGATGAGTTTGTTTTTATGCTGGTTCTATGTT
>NW_007880985.1:0-558 GCF_000696425.1 Galeopterus variegatus
TTATAACTTGAAATATCAAAATAAAAAAGAAAATGAAAGAGATCTCCTGTCACACCTTCTCCCACAGTCAACCATTTCCTCCCCCAGTCACCTAGTTACCCCAAGGACAACACGGAAGTCATCTGTGACTCCTGTCTCTGTTAACTGCATACTGTCCATCAGGTCCTGCAGGTTAGAGCTTCTCAAGGCAATTTTAATCTATCTACTTCTCCATTCTCACTGCCATTCCTTTAGGAACATAGTACCATTTCTTAGACTGTTTGACCAGATTGCTAAATGGTCTTGGCATGCCTCCCTGGTCCCTTCCCGTCCCTAGGGGTATTTTTTGTGAAGCTAAAGATGCTCAGGCCTAGGGCCCTTCACTTGCAGAAATGCCTTCCATGGTCCTGGAGGAGGGGACTGCTCAGTCTGCTCACACGGTAACAGGTCTTATTAAGATTTGCAAAAGTACATTTTAAGTGCAATCAGTTAAAACTACTACCTCTGGGCCGATCCCGTGGCTCACTCGGGAGAATGCGGCGCTGGGAGCTCCGAGGCCGCAGGTTTGGATCCTATATA
>NW_007880986.1:0-558 GCF_000696425.1 Galeopterus variegatus
ACTTCCCCCTAAATATTTCAGTATGCATAATACATATCATTGCCTAAAGTTCAATATTTATCTATTAGTTACACATTTTTCCTCTAAGGTAACATTTGCACATAATGAAATGCATAAGTTTTAAGTGAACACTCACAGAATTTTTTTAAGATTAAGTTTATTTGTTAGTGTCATTATATTTTTACATTCTAAGCTGTTGCAGAGCAGTTGGGCGGAGGGGGAAAGGAGAAAGGGGAAGGAAATAGTGGGGGAGGAAGAAGGAGGGGGGCATGGTTGAGGCCTGTGGCACCCCCCTCATTCCTGCAGGGGAGACGAGGGGGCTTCCAATGGTGGCTCAGTCATTGCTGGGATGGATGCAGATGTCAGGGAGATGTGGCTGAAGTTCTCGGCCCCCAACTGCCCCAGCTTTGGAGACCAGGGGGCTTCCAGCAGTGATGCAGTAGTCATTGCAGAGATGGTTTCAGATGTCAGGGGGTGGCTGAAGCCCTCAGTCCCCTACCGTCCCAGCTTGGGAACCTGGGGTGTTTCTGGTGGCAGCTTGGTAGTCATCACTGGGCT
>NW_007880987.1:0-558 GCF_000696425.1 Galeopterus variegatus
GAAGTATCTAAAGCAATTAAATAAGAAACATCTATTCTGTGTAGTTGAAGACAACATCTGTACATTAAATACTAAAATTTGAAAAAAAAATTACAGATGGATAAATTGAGAAAAATGTGCAATCCTTTGATTGGCATCACATTGGGGGAGAAAGGAGGCCTTTATGCCATCTCTTTCCCTTTTCAGCAAAAATGCATTAAAACTTTCCTTGGCCCTAGCACGTAGCACCAGCTATGCAAAGATGCTGGAATATTAGGACACTGAGAAGAGAGGCCAGTCCAGTGTGACCCAGGACACTTATCAAGTGAGCCCCATCCTGGAAGAACTTGCTAGCTACGCACAAAAATCAAGCCACTGTCATCCAACAACATCCAGCAAACATTTACTGTCACCTAACAATATGCAGCAAACATTTGCTTGGCACTATGGAGTAGCAGTCTCTATAATAGTTAAACCCCTGTTGCTGCATAGAGAGATGTGAATGGTGAATGCAGGTGGGCACTCCACGATGTTTGAGTAACTCTGGGACCAAGTTTTATCACATTATGGTAAAATCTG
>NW_007880988.1:0-558 GCF_000696425.1 Galeopterus variegatus
CTCCCTGTGACCCTGGGAAAGTCACTATTTCCTTAGCTATTTATTATTGATATTTACTATTTCAACACCCTTTTAGCTGGTCTCTATCAATATCCCCCACCCACTCCTCTTCAACTGTCATAAAATATAACTACGTTAAGAGTAATATAAGTATCTAGGTTTCTCAGCAGGCTAAAATCCCAGCTCCATCATTTACAAGTTACATAAGTTTTTCATATGTAAATGAGGTTATTGTCTACATTTCATAAAGTTGTTGAGGGATTTAACAAAGTAACACTCAGTAATATTAGACTACCCGGCTCAAGAAATATTACCTCACCGATTACAAAAATCTGAGTTCTCTATTGCCTACATAATCACATTCAAATTCATAAGCAAGGTAACAAAGACGCCTTCAAGTAAGACTCCAAAGCAGTAATCCTATCCTCTGTTCTATTCTCCATATACCACCAGATATCAGACACTGAAGCAGAGAGGTTTAAGTAGCTTAAGCCAGACCACACGACTACCTAGGCAGTTTGGCCAAGTTGGTGCTTCTTAACCAAGGCAATAGGCCTT
>NW_007880989.1:0-558 GCF_000696425.1 Galeopterus variegatus
GCAAATGGGGGAATTTTTTTTTTTTTTTTTTTTTTTTTTTTGTGGCAGGGTAGTATTCCATTGTGTATTTATCCCACATTTTCTTTATCCACTTATCCAATGTATTATTGTGATTGTTGTATTTTTCTTTCTTTTTTAAAAAGTTTATTTGTTTATTTTTTAGCTCCATGAATGAGTGAGGACATGTGGTATTTCTCTTTCTGTGCCTGGCTTGTTTGTCTAAGCTCATCTATGTTGCTGCAAATGGCAGAATTTCATTCCTTTTTATGGCAGAGTAGTATCTCATTGTGTATATATACCATATTTTCTTTTTTTGTTTTGTTTTTTATTGGTTATGAATATTTATGAGATACAAAGCTGATTGTCACTTGTCGTGCCCAAGATGTGAAGGCCAGATCCATACTGGTAGCATGCGCATTACCACAAATCGCGTTTGTACCCCATGTCCCCCACCCAATTATCCCCAGCCTCCCTCCTCCTCCCACTTTCTCCCCACCCCACTTTGTATCCTAAGGTATGTTCTCTCCCTCTGCAAGTCCAACGCACCACTGTGGTCTT
>NW_007880990.1:0-558 GCF_000696425.1 Galeopterus variegatus
GTGGAGCTGAAAACTTCCTATCATCTAGTGTCATCATAGCCATCATAATATCAATGCATTACTCAAGCATCTGTGGTGATGCTAGTGTAAACAAACCTACTCCATTGCCGGTTGTCTAAAAGTATAGCACATACATAGCTTAAAACATAAAAAAATTAGGGCCAGCCTGGTGGCGCACTGCTACAGTGTGCCGCTTGGGAGCGCAGCGGCGCTCCCGCCGAGGGTTCGGATCCCACATACAGACCAGCGGCTCACTGGCTGAGTGAGGTGCGGGTGCAACACCGAGGGTTGCAATCCCGTTGCCGGTCCCGGTCTGGTACGGGCGCGACACTGAGGGTTGCGATCCGTTGCTGGTCACGAAAAAAGACAAAAAGGAAAAAAAAAACATAAAGAAATTAAAAAGGAAATTTTAAAGCTAAGGTTAATTTATTATTGAAGAAAAAAATTTTTTATAAATTCAGTGTAGCATAAGTGTACAACGTTCATGAAGTCTACCATGTGCACAGTAGTGTCCTAGGCCTTCACCTTCACTCACCACTCACTCACTCACTCACTCAT
>NW_007880991.1:0-558 GCF_000696425.1 Galeopterus variegatus
TGCAGAGGGGATCGGGCCTGCGACACTCATCATCCCACTCAGCCCCACGGGAGGTTACCGCTGGCTGGCCCAGGGTCCTCTCCCGCCCTGTGTTGTCGGTCCTCAATGCCGAGAGACCAACAGGAGAAAATCTTTAAGATCTGAGGGCAGGCAAAGGGTTCTTAGACTTCACACCAAAAACAATCCATAAAAAAGAAAAATTGATGAGCTGAGTTTCATCAAAATTAAAACCTTTTGCTCCACAAAAGACCTTGTTAAGAGGAGGAAAAGACAAGCTACAGACTTCGAGTAAATAACTGCAAACCACATATCTAACAAAGTTCTAGGATCTGCAATATATAGAGGAGTCTCAAAATTCAACAATAATGCAGCAAATCATCTAATTAGAAAATGGGCAAAAGACATGAACAGATATTTCACAGAACGGGACACATAGATGGCAAACAGCACGTGAAATGATGTTAATTCCTATCAGCCATTAGGGAAACGAGAATTAAAACCATAGGGAGATATCACAACACACTTATCAGAACACTAAAATAAGAGAGAGTTGCAACA
>NW_007880992.1:0-558 GCF_000696425.1 Galeopterus variegatus
TTAGATTGATGAGCTTGGTCTGATGAGTTTACTTAGATCAATGTGCTTGGTCTGATGAGTTCACTTAGATTGATGAGCTCGGTCCGATGAGTTTTCTTAGATCGATGAGCTCAGTTTGATGAGTTTACGTGGATCGATGTGCTTGGTCTGCTGAGTTTACTTAGATCGATGAGCTCAGTTTCATGAGTTTACTTGGATCGATGTGCTTGGTCTGCTGAGTTTACTTAGATCGATGAACTTGGTGTGTTGATTTTACTTAGATCGAAGGGCTTGGTAGTTGAGTTTACTTAGATCGATTAGCTTGCTCTGATGAGTTTACTTAGATCGATGAGCTTGGGCTGATGAGTTTATGTAGATCGATGAGCTTGGTCTCATGTGTTTACTTAGATAGATATGCTTGGTCTGTTGAGTTTACTTAGATCGACTAGGTTGCTCTGATTGGTCTGATGAGTTTATTTGATAGATGAGCTTGGTCGGAAGAGTTTACTTAAATCGAGGAGCTTGGTCTGATGAGTATACTTAGATCGATTAGCTCTGTCCGATGTGTTTACTTAGATT
>NW_007880993.1:0-558 GCF_000696425.1 Galeopterus variegatus
GCTCTGTAACTCTTAGGATTAAGTCCTGGACCTCATCTTTAGTTTTCTTGGTCTTCAGGCTATAGGAGATGAGAGTATTTTTGTATGTTACCAAAAAGGCTCTCCAGCTTTCACCCATACCTTGTAATTATTGATTAATTGCTGTCAGTCTTTTGTTAACATTTAATAAGCATCGTTGGAGTTTAGCCACCCAATTTACTATTCTAAAAGTTATTATTGCACAAATACGTGATACATAACACCAGTATTCCTCTTTACAGTCTACCATTTAGAAAGATTTAACAATTACACTGTTGTTATATGTCAGAGACTGTTAATGCTTCACCCACAACCCATGGTATCCCATTGTCAGTCCAAAATCTCCATCGCCAGAATATCATTGTAGTGCTGCTATGTTTACCAATATTGGCACCAGCTGACACAGGTTGGGTTGCTCAGGAAGCATACTCTCTGTGATGGAGATTAGCATGTAGAGGTTTATCAGGGAGAGCTCTTGGGATCAAGACTTGCGAAAGGGAAGGGAAAGAAACAGAGTTGGGCAGAGGAAGTTACTGGGTT
>NW_007880994.1:0-558 GCF_000696425.1 Galeopterus variegatus
CCCTCGGCGGGAGCGCCTCCGCACTTCCCAAGCGGCGCACTATAGCAGTGCGCCACCGGGCTGGCCCAGAACTGACTCTATTCAAAACTCTAAGTTCACACAAATATGACTAATTCCAATCCAATACTCCAGGACTTACTCTAGTTTTCTTCTTTTCTGTATTTGAGCCTCCTTCTCCAACAGTGAAAAATCTGACTCCTGTTATCTTTATTATAGTTATTTAGTTGATAATGCCCCTGCATGTAAACAATCTCCATCACTTCTGCTGCCCCATCCTCCATGCAAATGGCTTCCTCTCCACTCACACTCAGGCTCCATCACTAGGGTTCTTCCTTATGGATGCTACTTTACCCTGCACCAGGGTGACAACCACAATAGACCACTTTTCCATGTGGTCACTCTCTTCAGTCTTCTTGGCTCTCATTCCCCCCAGCAAGCAGTCCTCTCCCATGGACACCTTCCTTAAACTGCTCAGGCTCCAACAACGTGTCCTGATCTAAACCATTGCATCTCCCTCATCACCTTGCTCTGTCCAGCCCTGTGACTGTGTAACTGAAT
>NW_007880995.1:0-558 GCF_000696425.1 Galeopterus variegatus
CAGATCCCAAGCCTCCAAATATCTAGGAATCTAATAAAAGTATCTGGCTACACTTTCAAGGATTGCTGATTTTTATTTCATGAACAGGACACAATTTTTCATGACTGATTATGCACTGGGCTCCAATGTTGCAATTATGTAACCATCTGCAGCAAAAATATTCAGTAACAATGCATCCAAAAGTTTATAGTGCCAGAGAATTAGGACCAAATGAAATGATATGTTTCATAGTGAAAATAAATCCCTTTCTGGACATAGGCATCTCAGGAGGGCTAAAACCTGATTTTGGATGTTCCCTCAAACTGGATGGTTTAATGGACATTCAAAAGATGTTTCTGGATTTTTTCCTGGACAAACAATGACCAGCTAAAAGTTAATTAGAGGCCTGAACCCTTGGGAAAGGCAGCTTCAGGAGAAGCAAGGTCATTTATGCCTGTTTTTCTATGAACAGATGAACAGATATCAGCTTAGTTGTGCTAATGCTGTATTGCTTGCTTTAAAGGCAGAGGCCAATTAGCCAGTGTTAACTGAGTGTCCACGTTTTCTCCAAGACTGATT
>NW_007880996.1:0-558 GCF_000696425.1 Galeopterus variegatus
TGACGATGTGCTAATGAAGAGGTCTCTTGGGTGCCAAATTAGAGCCCCGTGCTGCTAACTGTTATGATAGTTCTGGACATGGTGATGGTTTGTTCTGAGGGAGAGATGTGGATTACTTTCCAAACCAAAAAGTCAATTACTTTTTAATTTGCTAGGTTGTCAGAGAGGTACAACTGGAAAGTGCCCCTCTTTCCTTCTTGGTCTTTTAATCTGGCTGTACAGGCAATTGTGTTTAACAAGGTGTAGTGGTCAATTAGTTATTGACAATTATTCCATCAAATGTACCTTTGTGTTTGCTGTATTGTCACTTTGGTAGATTGGCTATAGAAGACTGCCTTAAATTCAGAGCTAACTTTTCTTTTTTAATTGTATATGAATAACCTTCAGCATAAAGCTTTAAATGATATCTAGAGTTTAAAATCACTAAATGCTCCTATAATATTTGATTTATTATTTACTTTAAAAAATGAGAAAGTTAATCTCCAAATCATCTTAACTTCTGAAAACCTGGCAAATATGCCCATACTTTCTTGTCTAGCATCTGGTAATCACCATTAA
>NW_007880997.1:0-558 GCF_000696425.1 Galeopterus variegatus
AACCCCACCTATGTTCTCTTCCTGTAACTTCCTGGTCTGGAAAAGAAATGCAGGAAGAGAATCCCAATTCGGGGTTAATTTCCCAAGGAAGGGTTGCCTCTCACTTGAGTGTTCCCAGGGAAGTAAACCACTTTGGGATCTCTCACTGCTTAGAAGAGACGGGCTTTGAGTAATCCTTTGTGACTCCATCACCCTGTGGAAGTGGGGTGACAAATCCATGGGGGACAAAGCAACACACAAGGGCACCATTCGTGCTAGTGAGGTACTTTTATTTTCTTTTGCCCCTCAGCTTTATTAAGGTATAATTGACAAATAAAAATTGTATGTATTTAAGAAGCACAATGTGATATTTGGATACACGTATATGTTGTGTGAAGGTGCTGTATTAGTCCATTTTCGGTTGCTTAGGATACCTGAAACTGGGTAATTTATAAGGAAATGACATTCATTTTTTACAATTTTGGAGGTTGGGGAATCCAAAGTCCAGGGAGCACATGTGGTGAAGGCCTTCTTTGTGGGAACTCTAGAGAGTCTGATGGTGACTCAGGCAATAATAAG
>NW_007880998.1:0-558 GCF_000696425.1 Galeopterus variegatus
TTCTAAAGGAAGTCGATTAAAGCAGATGCTGAGAGTACATTCAACATTCCATGCTTGATTTTTTTTAAAAAAAAAATCATTAAAATAGAAATAATAGAAAATCTCTTATCATTATAAAATATGACAATCTCAATAAAAAGCTAGCATCATTCATAATGAAAAACAGAAAAGCCATTTCTGCCAACAGTAGGAATTAGACAATGATATCATTATCACTGACATTATTTAGTATTGTAATGAAAGTATTAACCAACAGCATTACAAGAAAACAAAATTAGTCATAAGCCAATTGCAAAGAATATAGAATAGTTACTACTCACAGAAGATCTGACTGATATGGAAAACCCAACAGAATCAATTGAAAACCTACTACAAACAGCAAGAAAGTTACTGTGAATTGAAACATACTATAAAGAAATACGATATAGAAACTAACAACATTCAATTGCACAAAAAACAAGTAGTTAATATATACATATATATGAAGAGAGAAAGTAACAGAAAGAAAGAAGCAATAAAAGGGATAAAATATGTAAGAATAAACTTTATAAGAAACAT
>NW_007880999.1:0-558 GCF_000696425.1 Galeopterus variegatus
GTTTTACAGTGAGGTCTATCATTCATTTTGAGTTACTTTTTAAAATATGGTTTGAGGTATGGATTGAAATTTATATTTTTGTATATGGATATCTGATTTATCCACACCCAGTTGTTGAAAAGACAGTTCCTCCTTTTTCTCTAATCTTTCTTTGCATCTTTATTTATATTCAGTTGCCTATATATGTGTATATAGGAGAATCTATTTCTGTACTGTTCTATTGATGTATTACTATCATTTTGCCAATACAACACCATATTGACTATTCTTACTTTATAAGAAGCCTTAAAATCAAGTAGTGTAAACTATCCATCTTTGTCCTCTTTTTCATTACAGTTATTTCAGCTATGCATGTCCTATCCATTTCAATATGAATGTTATCATCAGCCTGCCAAATTCTACTAAAAGCCTCATGGATTTTGGTTAGAATTGCATTAACTCTATCAATAAATATGGATATTATTGACATCTTAACAATAATGAATCTTCCAACCTTGGAACAAAATATCTATCTCCACATATTTGCATCCTTATTAATTTCTCTTCATTGCTTTCTAG
>NW_007881000.1:0-558 GCF_000696425.1 Galeopterus variegatus
CCAAGTCCCCTTGACCTCCAATCTTTTTTTTTTTTTTTGGCAGCTGGCCAGTACAGGGATCTGAACCCTTGACCTTGCTGTTATAACACCGCGCTCTTCCAAGTGAGCTAACCGGCCAGTCTGCAATCTCTCATTCTTGAGTAGTGCTTTCCAGTTGCATTTTTCACTCACATCTTCAAACTCTGCCTAGTCCTTTTGCAGTTATCCTCATGTGCACACATAAGCAATGTGAAATGCTCAGGGTTGGTTTTAGTTCTGAGCATGACAGCCTTTGCTTGACCTGCCCAGGAGGTCAAGGCAGGGTTGAATTTAGTTTGCAACATTCTCCTTCCTTTGCATACCAAACCAGAGTAAGATTTAACAAGTCTGGAAACTGTTTTTGAAGGCTGCTGAAGAAAGCATGCTGGTTTATTCACACGTCAGCCTGTGTGCAGTATATCAGCCTGTGTGCAGTATCCCCTCTGCCTCGTCACTGTGCCCCAGCAAGAGTTCTTGCACACTCCCTTCCTCAGCAGTCTCTTGCCCACACAGCTTCCAAGCTAGGAATAATAGAGCAGA
>NW_007881001.1:0-558 GCF_000696425.1 Galeopterus variegatus
TTGTGTCCTGCCACTATATTGAGTTCACTTATTGGTTCTAGTAATTTTTGGGTGGAGTCTTCATGATTTTCTATGTATAGGATCATGTCATCTGCAAATAGGGATAGTTTGACTTGCACTTTTCCAGTTTGGATGCCCTTTATTGCTTTTTCTTGCTTTATTGTGCTGGCTAAATCTTCTAGTACTACATTAAATGAGAGTGGGGAAACTGTGCATCCTTGTCTTGTTCTAGATCTTAGAAGAAAAGCTTCCAACTTTTGTCCATTTAGTATGATATTAGCTGTGGGTTTGTATATGTCATTTATTGTGTTGATGTACATTGCTTCTCTACCTAATTTGTTGAGTGTTTTTATCATGAAGCAGTGTTGGATTTTATCAAATGCCTTTTCTGTATTTATTAAAATGATCCTATGGCTTTTTCCCTTCATTTTGTTGATGTAATGTATCACATTTATAGATTTGCATATGTTGAGCCATCCTTGCATCCCTGAGATGAATCCCACTTGATCATGGTGAACAATCTTTTTAGTGTGTTGTTGGCTTCTGTTTATGAGAGTT
>NW_007881002.1:0-558 GCF_000696425.1 Galeopterus variegatus
TTTTTTTTCTGATTTAAAATAGAATAGGTTCTGGTAAATATAGTATATGATCTCTCTACTAGTTCTGGATCCATGATGTTCCCAAGACCATCCAGTGGAATGGTGTTAGTATCTGGGACTAGGAATGCATAGTCCCTTACATCCCAGTCTGAAATTGACATGAGTCTTTTTCAGTTTGAATTATCTAGATTGGAGTTGAACTCTGGCCACTTAAATTCTTACTTGTGTTTAGATCAAACACTGGAGAAGTTTTCCCTGCACGATGACTAGATGAGCCCATTACTCTAGGGTGACCTAAGGAGGCATCCGTGGATTTTCATAGCTGAATTTTGCTGCACCAGCAATTGTATGAAGACTCAGACTCTGTCTCATGAATCATTTGGACATCTTTTCCTTCACTGATAATAACGGATAATTTAGCGTTTGCTGGCCTTTCTTATTGAACATGTTAAGAAAAACACATTTATGTGTCTGCTTGAGAGTTTTCTGACATTTGCTATATTCTTATTTATTTGTCCTTCAGGTACATCCTGCAGTTTTTGACCTAAGTCTGTTTAC
>NW_007881003.1:0-558 GCF_000696425.1 Galeopterus variegatus
AACAGGCAACAAAAGGAGAAATAGACAAATGGGATTACATCAAACTAAAAAACTTCTGCACGGAAAAAAAAAACGAGCCAAGAGGCAACTAACAGAATGGGAGAAAATATTTACAAACTTTTCACCTAACAAGGGATTAATATACAGAATCTACAAGGAATTTAACAGTAAAAAAAAATCCAACAAATAATCTAAGTAAAAAATGGGCAAATGACTTCAACAGACATTTCTCTAGAGAATATATACAAATGACCAAAAGGTATATGAAAAAATGCTCAACATCACTAATCATCAGGGAAATGCAAATCAAAACCACAATGAGATATCATCTCACCCCAGTTAGAATGGCTATTATCAAAAAGACAGAAATTAAGAAATGCTGGCAGAGATAAGGAGAAAAGGGAACTCATACACTGTTGGTAAGAACGTAAATTAGTACAGCCATTATGGAAAACAGTGTGGAGGTTCCTCAAACAACTAAAAATAGAACTACTATATGATCCATCAACCCCACTGCTGTGTATTTATCCAAAGGAAAGGAGATTAGCATACCAAGAA
>NW_007881004.1:0-558 GCF_000696425.1 Galeopterus variegatus
TAAAGCTATTCCAGAGCCCAGGAACCAGTTTGCACATGTTTAATATTCCAAACAATCCATGCCTTCTAGCTTAAGAACCCTGTATGGAGCTATTTTAGAGCTGGCAATACAGGAAAAGCAGAAAGAGTTAAGTTCTTGCCTTTGAAAGCTCATCTCTAATTCCCTCTTACCTGGCACTTCTTTTCCCACAGGGTTCGCAGTGTCATGCTTTCCACAGTGCATGCCGGGCACAGCTTGTTTCCAAAGGCCTCCTGAATCCGGAGAATCAGGCATTTGTGATGGGTCTCATCCATGGCATAGAAATGGTTGAAATCCAGGAAGACAATCTCTTGTGGGTGCTGTGTAAGAAACGAGTCGATCTCCATCAGCCCATCCCGGACCTTGATGCCAAAAAGCCCGTGGATGAAGTAGATCTCCTGGTCAGCATCCCCTGGTTTGGAAGACACACGCAGGTCAAAGTAGCGGATCCCAGCTTCTAGCTGTTCTCGGAATGTCAGGTTCTGAGTCACAGACCATTTCTTCATCAGCTTCTTCACCAAGGAGATCCTGGCGAGGCGT
>NW_007881005.1:0-558 GCF_000696425.1 Galeopterus variegatus
TATTGACCCAGACTGTGCCACAAGGCAGCCCCCAACTGGAAGGAGATCTGGGCAGATACGTATTTTCATTTCAGGACATGGACACCCCAAATAAAACTGGGTTTATTTATTATTAGACAGTGAGGAAGAGGGGTGGAGATTGGGATGCCAGCCAGAACACCTGCCACACAGGATCGTTTCATTCTCTTTGTCCAAGCAGAGTCTCCCCTGAAGATGTAAAGCTTTGCATTACATGTTGCACACAGGCACGGCTATTCCACGCTGCACTGCATAGATATGTACAATCAATTCTGTTTCGATTAAAAAAAAAGTAAGGTCTTCGAAGAAAAGATGGAATACAAAAGAAGTATGGTATGGCATTTTCTTTTCTTTTCTTTTTTTTTTTTTGTCCTTTTTTGAGACCGGCCGCACCACGCTCAGCCAGTGAGTGCACCGGCCATCCCTATATAGGATCCGCTCCCAGCGCCGCACTCTCCCGAGTGCGCCACGGGCTTGGGCCTGATACGGCATTTTCAAGCCAAATAAAATTTTTGTAGGTCGGGTGATTTTGACAACTGT
>NW_007881006.1:0-558 GCF_000696425.1 Galeopterus variegatus
AAATAAATTGGGGAATTGGGGGGAAAATTAAATAAATTGTGTTGTATTATGCAAATATGACAATGTTTCACTTAAATTTCACTATTACAAAACAACATCAAAACAATTTGGCAGAAGGTCAATAAGGAATAGAGGACTCGAACAACACCATATAACAACTGGACCTAGCAGACGTACATAGAACACTCCAAGCAACAACAGCAGAATATTCATTTTACTCAAGGGCACATGAAACGTTCTTCAGGATAGACCATACATTATGCCACAAAACAAATCTTTATAAATGTAATGAGACTGAAATCATGCAAAGTATATTTGCAGATCACAATGAATAAGATTAGAAATCAATAGTATAAGGAAAACTGGAAAATCTGCTAAAATGTGGAATTAAATAACACCCTCTTAAACAAGCAATGGGTCAAAGAAGAAATCACAAGGGAAATTAGAAAGTATCTTGAGACAGAAGAAAATGAAAACATAGCCTATCAAAACTTATGGAATATAGCAAAAGCAGTGCTAAATGGGAAATATATAGCTGTAAATGCTTACATTAAAAAA
>NW_007881007.1:0-558 GCF_000696425.1 Galeopterus variegatus
ATGAACAAGGAAAGCCTACAAGATTTATGGGAAAATTTTAAGCATACAAACACTTGCATTAAGGATGTTCTGGAAGGGGAAGAGAAGGGAAAAGGCATTAAAAACCTATTTAACAAAATGATAGCTGAAACCTTAAGGAAAGAAATCCCCAATCACGTATAACTCAAATAGGTCCTCTTCAGGGCACCTTGTAGCCAAACTGTTGAAAATCAGTGATGAAGAGAATCCTAAAAACAGTAAGAAAAAAGCATCAAGTCACCTATAAGGGAATTCCCCTGAAGACTAACAACACATTTCTTGGCAGAATCCATACAGAACAGGACAGGGAAGAGGTGATGTGCTCAAAGTGCTGAAAGGAAAAAATGTTAGCCAAAAATATAAGCATATATCAAAAGTTCATGGAAAAACAGAATTAAAAGATAATGCAAGTTTTTCCATGGACTTTTTGAAGTACCATTGTATTACATCCAACAAAGCTATAATTCAGAAATAAAGTAGAAATAATGTCTTTCCCAGACATAAAAACTGAGGGAATTCATCACCACTAGGCAAGTCCTA
>NW_007881008.1:0-558 GCF_000696425.1 Galeopterus variegatus
GGACATACTCTGCAGGGCCTTACGGTCTAGGGAATGAAGTTTGGATTTCATGCAGTGGGGGAGGATCAAACTGTTTAAGCAAAGGGAGGACATTATCTCAGCTTCTGCTATCTGGAATGTTACTTGGGTGGGAGCAAGAGTAGAAGTTGAGAGACCAGTTAGCTGTTGGGTAGAGAAATATTTGTGCCTTGAACAAAGATGGCAGAAGTCGAGATGGAAGGGGAAATTTAATTAAGGAATGTCTTGCAGGTGGTATTGACAGGACTTGCTGATGATTAAATATGGGCGGTAAATAAAAGGAAGTGTTCAGGGATGACTCCTGGGTGTTTACCATGAGCGTGTGAGTGGGCGGCGGCACCATTCAGTGACATGGAGACGACTGGATGGGAACAGGCGTATAGCACAGAATAAGAAGGAAGTGCAATTTTGGGAATGTTGAGCTTGAGCTTTCTGAAAGGTATCCAAGTGGAGATGTCAACTAGACAGATGGATGTGTGAGTCCAGAACTCAGAGATGTTTGGGCTGGAGAGATAAATTTGGGAGTCATTAACATAAAGA
>NW_007881009.1:0-558 GCF_000696425.1 Galeopterus variegatus
CTTACAGTGAGTGGCCTATGAAGTTCAGTGTTAGCTGGCCCATTTCCTTTCTGGCCTCATCCCCTCAAGCTCTCCCCCTTGCACGCTCTGATCCAGCCACGTTGGCCGCCTCCCCCTTTCTGAAACACATCAGGCCTGCACCTGCCTCAGGGCCTTCCTACTGGCTCTTTCCTGTCTGAAACTCTTAGCCACGTGGCCCACTTCCTGACTTCCTTCAGGTCTTTGTCAAATATTACCACCTCAGGGAGGCTTTCCTAGCCACCCTATTTTTTAAAAAAATTTATAAACAATAAAAATTAATTGCTTGCAGTTCTGGAAGCTGGGGAGTCCCAGATCAAGCTGCCAGCAAGTCAGGTGTCTGGTGAAGGCTTCTTCTCTGCTTCAAAGACAGCACCTTCTTGCTGTGTCCTCATATGGTGGAGGGAGTGAAACAGCTTACTTGCGCCTCTTTTTTTTTTCTTCTAAATTTTATTGTATTTTGTCAATATATAGTGCGATTGATTATTGTGGCCCATTACCGAAACCTCCCTCCCAACAATGTCCTTTCTGTTTGCTTGT
>NW_007881011.1:0-558 GCF_000696425.1 Galeopterus variegatus
ATATAGATCATCTTTTGAATTTTGCTTTTTTTTCACTTAGCAATGTATTCTGTAAATTACCCCACATCAGAAATGTAGAGGTCTTTCACATTCTCTTTTTCCTAACAGATTACTGCATCGAATGGTTTTACTCTAAGTTTCGGCAACTCCTAGAGTGTTTTCAGTATTTTCCAGCTAGAGACAATTACCTTGAGTGTATGTGTTTTCATATTGTTGGAAGGTAACATGCTCACATTGTTGTAGAAAATATACATTTTAAACACATTATCTTGAGTAAACTTGAAGCATGATTTCTAGAAGAGAAACATTTGCAATCATTCCTTTAAGAAAGTAGAATCTAACTGTTCAAATTTATTGTTAAGTGTTTCCTCTGGTGATGTATTGGGGAAGACTTCTCTGACTATGAGTTCAGAAATTTTACATTGACAGATAACCAAACTGTATCAGTGGAGAAAAGGAACTCACAGAAGAAGTGCACGACTGAGCTCCACTCTTTTTTGGGCGAAAAAGCTTCTTTGAGATTATAGGATTGTTTTTTTCCTCAATTGCAGTAACAAG
>NW_007881012.1:0-558 GCF_000696425.1 Galeopterus variegatus
AGTGAAAGCATCTCTTTTGGGTACTATTAGATATTTATTACTACATAAAAAATTACTCTAGAACTTAGCAACTTCCAACAGTAACATTTATTATCTCATATCTCACAGAAATTCAGATGCAACTTAGCTGTTTCCTCTGACTCAGACTGTAGTCAAGGTGTTAGCTAGGTTGTGGTCTCATCTGAAGGCTCTAGTGGGAGAAGACACCTTTCAGGCTAACTTATGTGGTTGGTGGCAGAATTTAGTTCTTCATGGGTTGCTGGACTGAGAGCCTCAATTCCTTTCAATGTTGGTCTCTCAATAGGGCAGCTCACAACATGACATCTGCCTTCCATCAGAAGTAAGTAAGTAAGCAAAAGGGGTAAGCAAGATTAAAGCCTGAGTCTTTTTGTAACCTAAGTTAGTAAGTGACATCTCATCACTTTTGTTGTATACTGTTCATTAGAAGCAAGTAAATAGATTCAGCACACTCAAGGGAAAGGTATTAAACAAGGATGTTCGGTACCAGGAGGCAGGGATCACTGGGAGCCATCCTAGAAGCTGACCACTACCAGCACT
>NW_007881013.1:0-558 GCF_000696425.1 Galeopterus variegatus
ATCAACTCAAAATGGATTAAAGACTTAAATGTGAGATCTGAAACTATAAAATTTCTAGAAGAAACACAGGGGAAGGGCTTCGGGGCATAGAACTGGGCAAAGATTTCATGAATAAGACTTCTAAAGCACAGGCAACAAAGAAAAAATAAAAAATGAGATTATACAAAGTCCTCTAATAGCCAAAGAAATCTTGAGAATAAAAAACAGACTGAAGGCACCACACTTCAGATTTCATAATATGTTACAAAGCCATAGTAATAAAAACAGTATAGTTCTGGCAAAAAAACAAACATGACGAACAATGGAACAGAATAGAAAACCCAGAAATAAAACCACACATATCCGGTCAACTAATCTTTGCCAGGGGTGCCTCGAATACAAAATGCAGAAAGGATAGTCTTTAATAAATGGTGTTGGGAAATCTGGAAATCCACATGCAAAAACCAAAATTGGACCCTTATAGGACACCTGCCATAAAAATAAACCCAAAATGGATTAGACTTAAACATAACATCTGAAGCCATAAAATCTCCTGGAAGAAAACATAAGGGGGAAAGC
>NW_007881014.1:0-558 GCF_000696425.1 Galeopterus variegatus
AAGGGAGAAGACCCAAATAACAAAAATTAGAAATGAAAAAGGTGATATTACAACTGATACCGCAGAAATACAAGGAATCATTAGAGAATAGAGACTACTAAAAACAACTATATGCCAACAAATATGAAAATCTGGAGGAAATAGATAAACTTCTGGACACACACAAACTACCAAAACTGAGCCAGAAGATGTAGAAAATCTGAACAGACCAATAACAATAAAAGAGATTGAAGCAGTTGTCAGAAGGCTCCCAACAAAGAAAAGCCCAGGACCAAATGTGTTCCATGCAGAATTCTACCAAACCTTCAAAGATGAATTGATACCAATTCTCTACAAAATATTCCAAAAGATTGTAACAGTGGCCATTCTCCCAAATTCATTCTATGAAGCAAACATCTCTGATACCAAAACCAGACAGAGATACAACAAAAAAAGAAAACTACAGGTCAATACCCTTGATGAATATAAATGCAAAAATCCTCAATAAAATACTAGCTAACAGAATACAGCAACTCATACACAAAATTATACACCGTGGGCTGGCCCAGTGGTGCACTC
>NW_007881015.1:0-558 GCF_000696425.1 Galeopterus variegatus
CATTCATTTCCCCCCCTTCTCTTAAACCATGTGAGTGCTGGCATCTCCTGCTCTAAAAGTCCTGCAAAGGATGAGTGAAAACAAGTGCTTCACTGGAGCCAGATCCAGGCTGGGGCGGTTGTCAATAAGATGAGGCTGAATGAAATGCAGTGACAGTGTGGTGAGAGAAGAGGAGTTTGTTATTGCTGCGGAGTCCAAGGATAACTTACCTTAGGGTAAAACGTTAGATGCTGCACTTATCAACACTGTGGGCTGTCATTTCAGTGAGATGCACCTACAGCTGTAGGTAACCAGAGCTGCTGAAGCAATATCGTGCCTGTGTGTGTGTGTCCAGGTGTATGTATCTAATATACGTTGTATTTTCATAGGCATGCACCTATGTGTAAGAAACACACTTACACATGTAAATCTGTGTTTTAACATATGGTGGCTTACTTAGCATTAATCAGAGATTTGTTTCTTAATGTATGATAAGATATTTTGGGGGAAATTTTACTAAAAAACTGAATTTATTGCTAGCACAACTAAGATAAACTCACAGGGGATAATCACATATGT
>NW_007881016.1:0-558 GCF_000696425.1 Galeopterus variegatus
TATGAATCTACTCAGTGTCAAGCACTGTGCTAGGTTTTGAGAACAAAATAATAAGAAAGACCCAGGACCCGCACAACCTTTAAGCTCTAGAAAGAAGACAAATATAAAATAAGTAATTATTGTAAATTATTACCAGTTCCATGAAAGACTTATTAATAAATTTTACAAGAAGCTCAAGGAGACAAGACTCTTTCTGCTATTAATGGTAGATGAACAGCTTTTAAAGAGGAAGCAGCTTTGAGGTGAAAGAGAGGTGAGGGTTTTTCACAGTGAGAGAGAGAGAGGGAAGTTTGGATTGAGGGGCTGATACTGAAGCAAGAGAGAGAGAGGGAAGTTTAGATTGAGGGGCTGATACTGAAGCAATGTAATAATATGATAAAAATTTGTGCTTTGGGAAGACCATTTTTTTGTGGTAGGTAGAGAGTAAGGAAGGGGAAGAAACTGTTGGAATAAAAGTCCAGTTAGATAAAGAGATAATCGCAAAGGTTTCGATGAGTATCTGGAGGTAAAATATAAGAGAGTGGCAAGGCAAAGAAAAAGAGAGCAGTGCCCACCTCC
>NW_007881017.1:0-558 GCF_000696425.1 Galeopterus variegatus
CTCAAAGAACTAGGAATGTCTGTAAATGGGTTATTCCACTTTTTTGTTCCTAGCATGTGAGCTTCTGCATTATATCATGCATCAGGACAGCTTAACTTCTGTTACAGAACATGCTGGTGGTGAAACGTGGATGTTATTGATTACAAAAAATTCACCTCCTGGACTAGGACTCCAATACAGGGCAGTTCATTTTAAGTGGAGCTTATCAAATTTCATAAATTGCGTGTTTGTGTGATTTTATATTGAAAATAAAATGCACCTGTGAATAGTAATGATGCACCACTCCATAGTTTAACACAGCAAACCTAGTCAGTATTGGTACCATTATTTTCATCCCTGAAGTCAATCAACATGCTAACTGGAATAACTTCTTTCTAGTTAGTGGTTATATAATTTTAATAGCCTTCATCTGCAATTTTTGTCAATTTTAGCTATTAATTAATAAACTTCATCTGTATGTTTGTATATGTGTGTGTTTACACACATATAATTTGTAAAATTGTAATAATCAGTAAATCCTCCTCTATACTGCTCTGGGCTTCACAAGATAGAAAATTA
>NW_007881018.1:0-558 GCF_000696425.1 Galeopterus variegatus
CTTTTTGTCTTTTTTCGTGACTGGTAACGGGATCGCAACCCTCAGTGTCGCGCCCATACCGTGACCGGCAACGGGATCACAACCTTCGGTGTCGCGCCCGCACCGCGCTCAACCAGTGAGCGGACCGGTCTCTATGTGGGATCCAAACCCTTGGCGGGAGCACCACCGCGCTCCCAAGCGCCGCACTCTACTGAGTGCGCCACCGGGCCAGCCCTTGGGATGTTGTTTTTGTTCCATCTAAATGTTAGAATTGTTTTTTCTAGGCTGGCCCATGGCTCACTCGGTAGAGTGTGGTGCTGATAACACCAAGGCCGTGGGTTCGGATCCTATATATGGATGGCCGGTTTGCTCACTGACTGAGCGTGGTGCTGACAACACCAAGCCAAGGGTTGAGATCCCCTTACCGGTCATCTTTAAAAAAAAAAAAAAATTGTTTTTTCTGTTTCTGTGAGGAATGCCATTAGTATTTTGATGGGATTGCATTGAATCTGTAGATCACTTTGGGTAGTATGGACATTTCACAGTGTTAGTTCTTGTAATCTGTGAACATGGAATGTC
>NW_007881019.1:0-558 GCF_000696425.1 Galeopterus variegatus
TTTTTCACCCTTTTAACACTGTTACAATGGAGGTCAAGTTTCCAGTACATGAACTTTTGGGCGACACATTTAACACATAGCAGTCTTTATAGGCAAAATAACCCATGCTCTGCCCCCAAGGAGGTAAACAGAGAAGGAGATTACTGGCTCTCATTCTTAATGTTTAATACCCATCTTGATCTTCCATTGATTTGAGTCTTCAGGAAGAGTTTGAAGGAATAGAAGACCTTTGCAGGGTTGCCCATGGACACCAAGATGTTGATAATTGTAAAAGAAATGTATAATTGAATGAAGGGTATGGACAGCCTACTCAAACATGTGGCATACGTGAGAAGTTCCCTTCTGGGGAATTTCCACATAGAGCCCCTAGACTGCCCTCCTGAGATGTGTAGTACATGCTAGGGTTACCTTTTCCCCTCCCATCCACCACTTAAGTCTGTCTTTGATTGACTGTTAAAATGCTCAACCACTCCTGTGATTTTGGGATGATATAGAGCATGGAAAATCATCATATGTCCCATGCTTGGGCCCACTGATATGAAGCTTGGGCCACAAATC
>NW_007881020.1:0-558 GCF_000696425.1 Galeopterus variegatus
GTAGAACCTGTCTCAAGAACTAAGCCTCGTACTCTGTTTAAAGCTTTTTTTCATGAAAGCATTGGCCTTGGGTAGCCATGAGTATGTGCTGCTCAGATCTCCCTGTTGTGAAGAATGAACTTAGCTCTCAGCCCCCAGCTGCCTCACCTTCAAGGTCCATCACGATGTTCATGCCAAGCCACACTCTTCCCAGGTTGCAACGACTGAGCCTGCAGGTGACCAGAATGGGGCCATTGCCTGCCCAACACAAGCCTCCTGGGGTGGGCACACTGTGCTCTGGGGCCCCATCAGTCTGGCTGGGACTTTCTCAGAGCTGTACTGCCATGCAGCCTGCCCTTGTTCCTTCCCTCTCCCCCTGCACAAGTGTTAGATGGCACTGTGGCTGAGGCTTGGCCTACCCTCTCCTGTTCTCCATGGGATCTTTCACAGTGTTTCCCTCAACAAATCTCCTGCATTTTAAATTCTGTCTCTGCTTCCCAGAGGACCCTAACTGACCCGGCTTTTTTTTTTTTTTCCTTTTTGTCTTTTTTCGTGACCGGCAACGGATCGCAACCCTCA
>NW_007881021.1:0-558 GCF_000696425.1 Galeopterus variegatus
GCCTGCCCCAGCCCTGGCCGCTGCTCTTCTCCAAGACCAAGAGAAGCCCTCCCCACCCCACCTTATCCTCCCCGGGTGGCATCCTCCAGAGGCCAGGCTGCCTTTTGTTCCAGCGCACTGAGGTCTTCCGCGTCAGACCCTTTGCTGTTGCCTGTGCCAGACTTGGCCTGCAATTCCTCATCCCTGGGGTCTCAGCATGAGAGTCGCTGCCACCCTGGAAAGACCTTCCCCTGTCACTTCCCACTGTCCTGGTTATTTCTCTCCTTGCATCTTCCAGCCTGGGATGGTCCCCTAGACAGATCTGCTTTCTTGCTTCTCCTGTCTCCCTGCCAGAAGTGTTTCTCGAGGGTAGGGCCCACCAGATCTTAGATCTCCCCCCACCCTGGCACAGAATGTTCTGGAGTAAATGCTCTCGGGTCTGCCCTCACTCAGAGCCTCAGGTCCTATGAGCCCCCTGAAACAGCTCTGCAAACTCGGCCCCCATCAGGCAGCCTGGCGCATAGGGGCTGAGGAAGGGCTTCCTGGGTGGTGGCTGAGCCCAACCCCAGTCCAACTCAT
>NW_007881022.1:0-558 GCF_000696425.1 Galeopterus variegatus
AACCCGTGGCCTTGGTGTTATCAGCACCGCACTCTCCCGAGTGAGCCACGGGCAGGCCCCGATATTTCTCTTTCTGTGCCTGACTCGTTTCACTTAATATAATTCTCTCTAGGTCCGTCCCTGTTGTTGCAAATGGCAGTATTTCATTCTTTTCTATAGCAGAGTAGTATTCCATTGTGTAGATATACCACATTTTCCGTATTCACTCATCTGATGATGGACATTTGGGCTAGCCAAAGTAATCAAAGAAGAGAAGGAAATAAAGGGCATCCAGATTGGAAAAGATGAAGTCAAACTGTCCCTGTTTGCAGATGACATGATCCTATATATCGAACAGCCTAAAGCCTCTACGAAAAACTCTTGGAGTTGATAAATGATTTCAGCAAAGTTGCAGGATACAAAATCAACATGCAAAAATCAGTAGCATTTCTATTCTCCAATAGTGAGCATGCAGAAAGAGAAATCAAGAAAGCTTGCCCATTTTCAATAGTCACCAAAAAAAAATAAAATGCTTAGGAATAGAGTTAACCAAGGATGTGAAAAATCTCTATAATGAGA
>NW_007881023.1:0-558 GCF_000696425.1 Galeopterus variegatus
TTTTATAGGCAGATGGGGAGGGGAGGTTTTAACATAATCCTATCCGCTTAAAGGTCAAGAGAATGCATCCTATCTCAATGCCTAGCTATTGCAATCACGCAGTGTTCACGAGCGAGCGCAGAAGTGTGTATTTGGCCAATGAGGGCTAAGGCAAGGTTCCTGCAGACACCCCCACCCTACTTCCTCCTGGTGCCGTCTTAGGCTGCCACATTAATATGCCCTTGTGGGCCCATAATGGCGCCACTTCTAATGTCACTTAAGGTGGCATTAGTTTTTAAGGCCCGTCAATAGTACAATTTGTGTCTCCTAACACACACTACAATCCCTTTCCCTGTTTTTGTAGTCAACATAAAGGAAGCATGTTAAGAGGAAATCAAGTGCCGTGTGATATGCTGAGTTGAGAGGAAAGGTGCTCAATTTATTTACCATATCTGAACTTTCTTCTGCTTTTTGTTCCATTTGATGCATGTATGTTATCTGTTCCTGAGGCTTCTCTAGCTCTACTGCCCTCAAAGATGCTTGATACAGCTATGAGACCATCTTTATCATGACCCTTCT
>NW_007881024.1:0-558 GCF_000696425.1 Galeopterus variegatus
CTCCTCAGGAATGAGGGTTTGGGTCACATTACCAGGTGAGTCGCCTAGACCAGCAGGAGTAGTAGCTGAGAATGAGATGCATTCAGAATAGATGGTACACAAAGAAGTTGAATACCAGCAAGTGGGGCTGCAGTCTGTCCCTCTAACCTCCCTCTTCTAAATTTTCTCTCAGGGAGCGGGACCCATGGGAATCGCGAAAGAGCTGTTCTCTGAACACACAAGAAGAAGTGGAATCACAGGGCACAAAGGGGAGGACTGTAGTAGTCATGGGGGTGCGGCACCCAGATTTTCCTTCATGAAAGAAATTGCCATTAAGCCATCAGGAGGTCAGTTAGTTGACAGTGTCCAGCTGTCAGTACCTTCAGGATTTGCCTCAGCATTTATGTCTAGACAACAGACTTCTTGGCAGGCCCTACTGATGACTAAACAGGGCAGGGGGTTTTAGGGTCTTGCCATTTCTGCCCAGTGTGGATTCCTCTAACAGGCAATGTCAGTTTCCATTGGGTTGATGAAGACTTTGGCAGACATTCACTATGATCTGAGATTCCCCCTGCCCAA
>NW_007881025.1:0-558 GCF_000696425.1 Galeopterus variegatus
AAACCTTCATCTTGACCCAGTGAAACTGATTGTGAAACTGGCATCCAGAAGAGTGAGAGAAAACATTTATATTGTTTAAAGCCACCCAATTCATGTTTTACCAGCCCTACCAAAACAAAACAAACAACAAAACACCAACACAGATGGAGGTCAGGTAAAACCCAGACTAAGGGAGCTGTGGTAGTTTCTTGTTCAACTTTCTATAGCTACACATGAATGGAATGGTGGAAGCTTCATGGTGGAGAAAATGCACATGAAACCCTATGGAGAGGCAGCTGTTAGTTGTAGAAAAAATATTGTCGACTTTGAGTTGAAAATGACAGCAGCTAGTGGTACATTACCTAACGTCTTCATACTAAGATATTCAAGGGGACATAAAAGGGGACCAGGTGCTCTTCTCCACATATACATGTGTTTATATGTTCTTCATAGTGCCTCATCTGTTTAATCCCTCAGGACACCCCAAGATAATGCCCCATTTCACCGGTGAGGAAACGTTCACCAGAGCAGAGGCAGTTTGTCCACAGTCACATGGTCAGCAAGTGCTGAGGCTGGGAT
>NW_007881026.1:0-558 GCF_000696425.1 Galeopterus variegatus
TAGCTTTTGACAGCAATAGATGTGATACACTCATCTTTATTTTCCTGAGTCATTTCTCTTTCAATGTGACCAAACGGAGGCAGAGAGGTGAAGGTGTGATTGATCAGCCTCCTATAACTCCAACAATATGACTGAATTTTCCATCTATAACTTCTTGTTGGACTTCACTGAATGTCCCTCCTATGAAATGAAAATGATCTTGCTATATTGCAATTTTTGTTTCAGTTAGTAAGCCCATATTAATTCCCTACAAATAATTAGAAAGAAAAGCATTTTGGCTGAGGCATACATGATAGTGCATGACCCTAAATGCTCACAAATGTGAACTAGAACATGGAAACAGAGACATATGATTTATTTTGAACTTCCCTACTGGAGACTGTTTTATCTTGGATGAAGGGGAAGTAGCAGAATGGAGAGTACGAGGTTTCGTTTTTTTTTTTTTTTTAAATCAAGAGAATCCCTTCATTTGAAAACTTTTGTTAAGTTCAATAGATAGAGCAGATAAAAATGATGCTGCCATACATAAAGTGGGGGTGAAAGATCAAAGTTGCCTAT
>NW_007881027.1:0-558 GCF_000696425.1 Galeopterus variegatus
CCTTTGAGCAGCCCTTGGGGAGTCAGTAAACTTGGGGGTGGGGCTTGTGTCCTGGTTCCCACGAGCTGCTGGGCACAGGGGGATGTGGCGCAGGGAAGCCTAGAGCTCGCACGGTCCGGGAGCACTTTGTGGTCTCACTCTTGCTTCTGCTTCCCACCCGCCCCCCTTGCAGGTCTGGGAAGGAATTTTCAGATGCTTCGGGTCCAGGCGGTGAATTTGCATCTGAATGTGGAGCCCACAGTCATTTACTGAAATCGCAGCCATCAGCCACAGGAAAAGCTCTGCGCTCCGTCGCCTGTGCCCCGGAGGCAGGGAGGTGGCGCTGATGCTGCGGGCTGTCTAGTAGCTCAGCAGCTCTTTTTTTTCCTTTTCCTTTTCTTTTTTGCCAGCATCTCTCCATAAGACGTGTATTTTATAACACAACGCAGAACACATACATCTATCTCCATCTGTCTAGACGATGCATGTAAAATTGAAACAGAAGTTTCTCAAGTCACTATTTCTCCCTCCCCCTTGAAATACACTTTAATATTTTCCCTTATTTTTTCATTCCACTCT
>NW_007881028.1:0-558 GCF_000696425.1 Galeopterus variegatus
CACACACAATTTGCTTACAAAGAATGTGCTGCACCACCCCCAACCTGATCTAAGGCGAGTGGGCCTGATTAAATTATTCTATTTTCCTGACAGAGTCTTTTGTCAGAGGTACTCATCTACAAATACAAAAATAGTCATTGCTTCTTCAAATCTTGTTAATCAGTTATTTATATGTTTACTAAGAATTTAGATTTATTATGGAAATTATATTTTATCTTGATATAAATGCAAGACTATTTGGCAAATCCCTCATTTTACCCATGAGAAAATTAAGGTCTAGAGAAATGTGGTAATTAGCCCAGATTCCTAGAGTTATAATAGATCTGAGACTAGACAGATTTCTGCACCCACTGTGCCTATTGCCCTGCCACTATACGCATGTTTGTAAGAGCCAACTTTAATTTCCTTTACTTAAAATATATACAATCAGTTCTGCTATAGTGATTATTTTGAAAACACAAATTTGTTCTAACATAATTGACATTTAGGAACAATATGTGCATAACACAAATTTCATGTTTGTTTATGCATGATTTCATCCATGAGAAGTATTGGTTG
>NW_007881029.1:0-558 GCF_000696425.1 Galeopterus variegatus
AAAGTATTTTCTCTGAATAGTCTTTTATCCTCCCACCCTCTGCTTGTGCACGGGGCATACACGACACACACATGCACGCATACACGCGAAATACACAAACACCATCCTCTTTCCTGGTTTATCTAGTTCCCGCTTTAAGTTTTGAGTGTGCAAAGACCAAGTGGAAGTTAGGAGATTAGACTCTTAAGTGCTTTTTCTAAATTTTGGCAATCTACTATTTGGCCAAGATCATTTTTTTCTTACAGATGAACTGATGTATCATTTGTAAGTTTTATTCTTCACATGATTTCTTTATTCTAATTCATTCTAATTCTTTTGCGGACTTAAGAAAGGTACAACCTTGGTTGAGAATGTTAAAATAAGAGAATTTTCAGCCAGATGCCTTGTTATTTAAGACAGGCCACTCCTAAAACACACAGAGTTAGTATATAAAACACTAGCACTTTTTCCCTATGTGTAATTTAAAACGTTGAAATAAAACTAAGAACAAGTAGCAACAGTATAAAGCCCACAGTTTCAAAAGTACTACTGATTCCCTAATTTCGTTGCATTCTCTTT
>NW_007881030.1:0-558 GCF_000696425.1 Galeopterus variegatus
GAGACTATTTACTTTCTACCTTCTCAGTTGATTTTTTTTTTCATATTTGATAAATATTTATTGTATATCAAGCACACGTGGCATGATGGGGAACAAACAAGATCAACAAGGTGTCTGCCTTTATGGGTCTTACAAGCTAGTAAGGTACACAGAAATTAAACAAATAGTTATACAGATGATTACTTAATTATAATTGGGATGTGCTTTTAAGGATAGGTACAGGGTGCCAGGAGGGCTTATAATAGTGCGGCAGAGGGAGTGGGGTGAGCACTGCACTACAGCCAGGAAGGATATCAGACAAAGTGTCTGAGGCAAGTAGGGGTCAGCAGGACAATGGCCGATAATGTTTAGGGAGGCAGAGCTTACTTTAAAGCTTCGCAGCAGACACAGGAGACAGGGAGAACATCTTTCTTTCCGTAAACTTTTGGCAATGTCGATACTGTTTCAATTTTATGTTTGTTTTCTGTTTTATTAATTTCTCTTTCATGCTCATTATTTTTTTTTTTCCTGCTCTATTTTGTTGGGTTTATTCTTCTGTTTTTACAAGTTTTCTCTCTG
>NW_007881031.1:0-558 GCF_000696425.1 Galeopterus variegatus
TTGTGTCTCTTGAGTTTCATCTCATGGGTGACAACCCCGCCTCTCTTTTGGGGGGAAGGGGTTTTCTAAACTCGTTGTTGATGTATTAGGTCATTGGACCTCGAGACTATCTCCATTTGGCTAATGACTTCCTTTTTTGTGCGTTCAAAATGTTTCCATAATCTCCCAGTTTCCAGTAGGTGGATGTTAGTTCTGTAGGTGTATAGTGGTTCAGCTTTGTGGGGGAGTCACTTTTCCATCCTATCAGGAGGTGCGAGAACTCCCCCTGTGCCGGCTGCAGCTGCGTCCACCCTGGCGAGCGGTCGGGCGCTGCAGGGCTGACCTGTCTGTCATAACTCACTCCTCAGCTCCTGACTTACTGGCGTCCTGTCCATCGACGACGGTGCCCCAGATCCACCAGCTCACTGGTGGCGGCAAAACGGTGATTTTGTGATGTTATAATTCCTTCTGAATTTACACATTGGCATATTTCTGCAAAGTACTTTCTCAACAGCTATTTAGTTACCCTGAGATATACTTTGTACAGGAAAAGCGCAGTAAATTTTGGTTCTCCCCCCC
>NW_007881032.1:0-558 GCF_000696425.1 Galeopterus variegatus
GCACTGCCACGTCCTCCCACTTGCATGGATTCCTGCCTGTAAAGCTAGGGCTCACAGACCCCTTGAGTCTGTTGCACAGACTGGGTTACAAACCCTCCACACGCAGGTCGGTGAGCTAGTTAAAAGAAAAAAAAGGGTTCTGGAAGCTGTAGGTATAGAAAAATGAATGGGTTTTATTCAGATCTAGGAGCAACTACTCTAGTGGCTTCTCTGAGAGTTCTGAGAAGCCCTGTGGATCAGAGCTGTTAGTCTTTTATACTTAAGTCCACAACCCTGGACACCAGGGTGCCCATACACAACCTTCATTAAGTAGTAACAAGGAACACCTGAGGATATTTACAGCAAAAGCTCAACAAGGTTCTGAACATCCAAGGGGCCCTGACATTTTCCTATTTTCCCCAACACTGCCCCTTCGGTGAGGTCTCCATTAGTCACTGGCACGTGAAAGAAACCTAACTCTAACTAAGTGAAATAACAACAACAACAACAACAACAACAAAAAGCAGAAACAGGAATCTATTGATTTATATTTGGGAAGGAGAGAGAGGGTCTTCATGC
>NW_007881033.1:0-558 GCF_000696425.1 Galeopterus variegatus
TGTCTTAAGTCACTGTGTTCCAAGTGTTGGCAACAGACTGTACAGCATCCTTCATGCTAAACTCCTTCTGAAAACCTTCCACACCTGTGCCTCTGTTCACTGCTGCTCGCATGCTGTTCAAGAAAGTGTTTATATGTCTATTCTTCATTGATCTAAGGATACGCTGGTCACATGACTAAATTAATGAAGTCACATTTGGGGGAAATTACATGGCATAAACCTTATTTTTGATGAAAATTTCAGCTGGAAAATGAACACAACAGTTGTCGAGGAGTAACAAAAGCTTGCAGTTGTCCTCAAGCTTCCCCGCAGTGAGCACAAACCAGTGGTACAAAATGTTTGTGAAACCAGTCAGAAAAGACACCCTTGGTGATACATGCCTTTTTGTTAGCATAATAATGGACTGGTAAGAAATTTACTCCTTAAAAACAGTGAGGGTACAAGCCTTTGCCTGTCAGAGCAAAGTTTACACTTACACATGCCTGCTGTCTTAGCAAATCCCGGCACAGTTATTCTGTCCTTGGCATCCTTAATTCCTGCAGAGACTGTCTCATCAGC
>NW_007881034.1:0-558 GCF_000696425.1 Galeopterus variegatus
TAAAAGATATTTTCATTGAATATAAATTTAGAATTTTTAAATTTAGAATTCTAAATTGACATTTTGTTTTTTAAAATGTGTGGCTCCACTCACTTCTCTTTTATATTGTTTCTAAAGAGAAATCTGCTGGCATTCTTTTTTGTTTGTTTGTTTGTTTCTATCTTTGTACATAATGTATCTTTTTTTTCTGGCTGCATTTAAGATTTCTCTTTATCATTGAGCAATCTGATTATGATAATCTGTTGTGTAGGTTTTTTAAGTGTTTCTTGTGCTGAGTTTGGTTGAGTGTCTTAGGATTTGTGGGTTTACAGTATTCCTTAAATTTTGAAAAATTTTGACCATTATTTCTTCAAAACAATTTTATCCCTTCTTCTTCAGAGACTACAATTACATATATATTATGCCTCTTGAGGTTGTCCTATAGCTCCCTGATGCTCTGTTGGCCCTTTATCACCCTAGATCACTTGTCAGGTTCAGTTTGGTTGGGTTTAGCCAATGGGCACTGGCAACAGACAGGAGGATCAAGACAGCCCTTGCTGCAGTGCTGGCTGCTCATTT
>NW_007881035.1:0-558 GCF_000696425.1 Galeopterus variegatus
TTTTACACTGAACTGTACTAAAATATTAAAATGGTATTAGCCATTTTAGATTATAATAGATAATGGCATTTTTGCCATTTAGATTTTTAAGTTGTATACTAATTAAAAATTCCATATATTTGATCCTCTTATCAAAAGTAAAACATTTTCAAGCTTATAGATTGAGTTAAAAGAACTTTTAAAAGAGAGGTGGGGAATTTTTTATACTATCTTAAGGGAGAAAAAGTAATTTGTTTTCCTCATCCATCTCAAAGTTTGTAGCCACAAAAAGTTTGTTACAGCCACAACCCTGTAACAAAAGATTAACAAAAGGAAAGCATAATAATTTTATTCAACCAAAATTTTATGTGACATGGGAGCCTTCAGAAATGAAGACTTAAAGACCCAAGGAGAACTGTGCATTTTTATTCTTAAGTTCAATGACAAATGGAAAGCCATGTAGAAGTATGACTGGACATAAAGGGGCTATGATTTAACGGTAATAAACTGAGGGGAACTTAGCAAGGCTTGTTTGATCAGATTCTTCTTGGCCTCCAGGTAAAGGCAGGACACTTCTGG
>NW_007881036.1:0-558 GCF_000696425.1 Galeopterus variegatus
TAGTGACTAGAGCCAATTGCAGGAAATCTGTCCTTGGAGGGCACACTCGAAACCATGGAGCTCTTCTACCTCTCTTGGGTGCCTTGTTTTTCTCAAATTCAAGGTGGATATAGTAATACTGATTTTTGATAAGTTTTAAATGAGTAGCTTCCATGCACAGCACAGTTTACACTCAAGAAATATTGATTTCCTCTATCTCTCCCAACCTACCCATGTCCAGAGCCTAGGTCAAATCTGTGCAATTTCATGAAGACATTTCTAAACATTGAGTCTACATTGACACGTTCCTTCTTTGCAGCCCCATCCAGCTTAGCAAAAATGAGTAATGTCACTGGTCATACCATTTTGTATCATTCTTCAATTATTTCAAGCTTTTATTTTTTTCCCCAACAACATCACATGTTCCTTGGACCCATAATCAGGTCTTTTCTTCCCCTGGAATCTTCTCCAGGAGCCATCACTAAAAGCATGGGTTTTCAAAATAGCTTGGTAAAATAGAGAACAAGTAAATACTACAGGCATCCACATGTGGAATAAATACTTGTTGGAAAGAAATCA
>NW_007881037.1:0-558 GCF_000696425.1 Galeopterus variegatus
CATCTCAAATTCACCAAGACTAAAATTCTTACCCGTCCTGTCACATCTCAATAAAAGGCAAATTTATACTTTCAGTTGCTCAGAGTAAAAGCCTAGGGATTATTTTTGACCCGTTCCTCTCTCTCACAGCATTTACCCAAGCCATCAGCCTATCATTTTGGTGTCTCTTTTCAAATATACAGATCATGGCCACTTCGTACCACATTCAACACGACTACCATCCTAGGCTACATAGAATCACCATTAAGTTATCCCAACTGATATACTTTCAGGCATTAAACATTAGCAATAATTTTCTAGAAAAACAGGTAGAAACTGGGACTCTCCTAGGCAGAACAGAACATACGGTCACCCTAGCTCAAAACCACCATCAAATTCTAGCATAGATCATTGCAATAGCCTCCTAAATGATATCTATGCTACCCCTCTGTTTAATTAACAACCAGCACTCATCTTGATCACATCTTTCCAACTCCATTACATTTAAATCCAAAATTTTTACCTAAAGGCCCAGGTGATCCAATCACTATGACCAACCTTCCACCCCTCAGTATATTT
>NW_007881038.1:0-558 GCF_000696425.1 Galeopterus variegatus
TCAAATATCACCTTCTCAGAGAGACTTTCTCTGATCAACCATCTGAAATATGTGATCATTCTCCTCTCTTTTCTGCCTCATTCTCTATCATTTTTACCAGTTTGTTTTTCTCCACATCACTATTACCACCTGAACCATTATAAATAAGAACATGTGGGTGTGTACGCATCTACTTACCTGTTTAGCATTTGTCTCTCTTGCTAGTCTCTAAGTTCCACGGAGTCAGGAAATTTGCTTTGCCAATGCTGTATCCTGAATACCTATAAAATAGTCTGGCATAAATTCAGTGCTCAAGAAATATTTGTTGAATTAATGAATGAATGATTGAGAGAAGTGTTGTGTCCTTGAAGAGACCTTTCATCTATTCTCTTCTCTTTGGAGCTCGTCTGAAGCTGAACTTCCAAAGGGTTACAGAAGTACCTTTTTGCCTAACCTAAAGAAGATGGTCATCATGAAGTAAATTGAAAATTGCCTCAATTTCCCTACCTGTCAGTTCAACCTAACTCAGGTGACCCTGTAATAAAAATGACCAAATATTGAGAATTTATTGTAGTTAGA
>NW_007881039.1:0-558 GCF_000696425.1 Galeopterus variegatus
CCCGAGTGAGCCATGGGCCGGCCCTTTTTTTTTTTTTTTTAGATTAGCTGTACTGCTTGATGGCCTCCAGAGTGACCTGATATATTCCTGACTTTATGCCTTTGCTCTTACTGTTCCTTTAAGAATGAACAACCCGGGCCGGCCCGTGGCTCACTCAGGAGAGTGTAGTGCTGATAACACCAAGGCCACGGGTTCGGATCCCATATAAGAATGGCCGGTTTGCTCACTGGGTGAGCGTGGTGCTGACAACACCAAGTCAAGGGTTAAGATCCCCTTACCGGTCATCTTTAAAAAAAAAAAAAGAAAAAGAATGAACAACCCTTCTCTCTTTTTCATCCTTGTCCCTTATTTCATCAAATCTCTACTTGTGGAAATCTTACTCATACCTCAAGGCATGGTATGTTGGCATTGGGGATTAGAAATCTTTAGCAGCTCAGTGAAAGGAATTCAGATGCCACCCTTTTCATATGAAATCTCAGATTCAATCAGATGAGATCTCTTTTTTTTTTTTTTTTGTCTTTTGTCTTTTTCCGTGTCCGGCAACAGATCGCAACCCTC
>NW_007881040.1:0-558 GCF_000696425.1 Galeopterus variegatus
CCTCGGGGGCCCCCAGCTACACCCGACGCCCGGAGACGGAAGTTGGGGCAGAATCTGGGGGTCCCGGGGGCGCCTTTCTTTTGTTCCCCGGGAGCTGGCGTCAGGTTCCAAGAATAAAAAGTGAAGCTGGAGAAGTGGGGGGAGGGGGAGCCAGGAGGAACGGTTCTGCAAACAAGGTCTGCAAGGGGACCCAGAAATCGCTGCCCATGAGTTTGGTGTCCACGCCCCAATGACCGCCCCCGCGCCCGCGCCAGGCGGGGGACCCCGAGCCAGGAGCAAGTCCCACTTTCCAAAAACATGTCCACCAACTCAAAAGGGACGCCGGGCCGCGGCCGCCAGTGACAGCAGCTCCGCTCCTCGCCCCCCGCCTCCGAGGACCCGGCTCTTTCTCTGCAGAGAGGGGGCGCGGGTAACTTCGAGCACAGGGGACGGAACCCTCGGGAGTCTGCGCGCGCGGCGCCCAGGCTGACACTTTTCCGGGTGCCGCCGAAGTGCCCCGAGACCCCTACCCCGCCCCCTCCCCGGGTGGGGGACGGGTCCCCCCTCGCTTACTTGTTT
>NW_007881041.1:0-558 GCF_000696425.1 Galeopterus variegatus
CAAATTCCTGCCCTCACGAATGTTCCAGTCTAGTTGGAAGACACCCCAGTTTACAATGGTTAAATTTAAGATTTTTGACTTTACAATGCTGCAAAAGCTATTTGCATTCAGTAGAATTTACACTTTGATTTGTTGAATTTTGTTCTTTTCCTTGATAGTGATGTGCAGTACAATGCTCTTGCCAGATGCTGGGCAGAGGCAGTGAGCTGCTGCTCCCACCCAGCCATGCGATCAGCAGGACCAAGAACCAGTGTTCTCCACTGTACTGTGTTGCCAGATGATTTTGCCCAAGTGTTGGCTAATGCCAGTGTTCTGAGTACATTTAAGGCAGGCTAGGCCAAGATATGATGTTCGGTATGTTATAGGGTAATAAATACATTTTTGACTTATATTTTCAACTTATGATGGGTCAAGGATCACCTGTTTATATAAATATATATACACATGCATATATATGTGTATGTACATATGTGTACACAGTCTAGTCACGGGCTAGACCCCCCTTAGGGTTCTACCTAACCATCTCTGCCCTAAAGCTTTGCTTCCATCCTGAGCATC
>NW_007881042.1:0-558 GCF_000696425.1 Galeopterus variegatus
GAGTTGTACCCATGGCCTGGATTCTCAGCGGGAAAGTCATGGGTGACTTGGGGTTGTTGTACGCACACAGAGTATATCATGAGGAAATGGTCTGCATCAAACTGTCAAGATGTGGAATACGGAAGTTTGCAACCCAAAATGGTTTTAGACACTGTTTGTCAAATATGGGAATCTTCATGGAACTGCTTAACTACCATTGGGGCCAGGATGTTAAGGATTACAACTTGTCCATCGGGGAGTTTCCACCATCCTTCTGGCAGAAGTATTTCCTGTTCTGTTTTGAGCCAGGTTACTTCCTAGGGCATGTAAGAAGGAGTTCAGTTGGGCAGAGAGGTTGAGAGCAGGGGAGCTATTAATTTTTGTTGGCCTACTGACATGGCAGGCTGGCTGGTGGGGGCTAGCTTGGCTGCTTGGTCTGCCTTCAGGTTTCCTTTGGAGTGGGGACTATTTCCCATTTGGTGGTCTTTACACAGTATGACTGCCACCTTTGGGGAGCACAAACTGCTTCTAGAAGTTCTAGGACTTCTTCTTGGTATTTTATGTTTTTTCCTATGGAGG
>NW_007881043.1:0-558 GCF_000696425.1 Galeopterus variegatus
TTCCTGTGTCTGAGATGATCATACGTTTTTTGTCCTTTAATTTGTTAATATGATTTATCACGTTGATTTTCAGATGTTAAACAAAACTTGCATTCCAGGGATACATCTTACTTGACCATAGTGTAATCAATTTTATGTTACTGCATTTAGTTTGCTAATATTGAGGATTTTTGCATGTACATTTATAAGAGATTTTAGCTTCCAGTTTTTCATAATGGCTGTGCTATTTTACATTCCTATCAACCGAATGCAAAAGTTTCATTTTCTTCTCATCCTTACCAGCATTTGTCATCTTTTGTCTTTTTGATAATAGCTGTTATAATTGGTGTGAGGTGACATCTCATTGAGGTTTTAATTTGCATTTCTTTGAGCATGGTTTTACATACCTCTTGGCCATGTGTATGTTCTTTTTTTGAGAGATGTCTATTCATATCTTTTGTCCATTTTATAATGAGGTTATTTATTTTCTTCTTATTGAGTTGTTTGAGTTCTTTATCTATTTTGAATATTGACCCCTTATCAGATGTGTCATTTGTAAATATTTTCTCCCACTTTATA
>NW_007881044.1:0-558 GCF_000696425.1 Galeopterus variegatus
GCCGAGGGTTCAGATCCCATGTGGAGACCAGTTCCCGCTCACTGGCTGAGAGTGGTGCGGGTGCAGCACCGAGGGTTGCGATCCCGTTGCCGGTCCCCAGTACGGGTGCGACACCGAGGGTTGCGATCCCATTACCAGTCAGTAAAAAAGACAAAAAGAAAAAAAAAAAAAAAAACCTAATGAGAGGAAGGGATTTTGTTTGAGGATGGGGATATAGCCCACAGGGAAATGGGTGTGGACCGTGACCATTTATGAAGCTGCTTGCACATACTAGGGGCTTGAAAAGTTCTGGAGCTCAGAGGCATACATATTTATCGAATGTAAATGGCTTAGCTTTTTCCTTATGTAATCCTTCTTTAAGAGCAGAAAGGAGGATGTGGTGTTATAAGGTGCAACCCAGACAACATTTTAGGTGATCTAAACTGACAGGACGTTGTATATAAAAAATTCTGTCCTGGGCCTAAGTGCATCCCACCTGGAATGGAAATACTGCCTCCGCTGACGATTGTTGTGAAATAGATCCATTTATCAATTTCTTTGAGAGATCAAATGTTCTCA
>NW_007881045.1:0-558 GCF_000696425.1 Galeopterus variegatus
GGCAGGGATTTACAATGAGGAGTTTAACAAGTTTGCTTAAACAAAATATTCCAAATTCCATAAAAGTAGAAACCTTTTGTTTAATATATTATTTTATTTTTGTTCTCCATAGTATATAAAATATATGCTACGTTCAGTAAGAAACTGAAGTGAATTATTTGATTTCTATAGTTTTATTAACTTAATTATATTTATTGAAAATAATAACAATTTTTCTAGTTGCTATCACAAAATCGAATGGTTCAATCATTGAAAGTTAAAGTATTAAAGACTGAGGTTGCTTTGTGGCAATTAGTTTGAAATTATTATGATAAAACAAAACAAAATATCATAACTAAAGAGTCAGTATACAAAATACATAAACGTACTCTGGAGGCCTATTATTTCCAACCCTCCAAACTCTAGTTCTATATTTGACTAATACTACTTGTTTAAAAATGTCTAACGGGATGTTTTTTTCAACTAAAATATGTTTCTATTGCACCCCACATTGGAATAGAGAATCTAAAGAACTTGTAGCAAGGATGATTATTTTGGCTTCTAGTCAACATCCAACAG
>NW_007881046.1:0-558 GCF_000696425.1 Galeopterus variegatus
TTATAAATGCTGGTAGGTGGGCAGAAAATAAGCTCCTGAGATCTTGTGTGGGTTCTGTTCTGATTGCTTCATTTTTCTCAGTCAAATAGGAAGCAGAGTCATCAGCTGAAGGTAAGGATGGGAAGGAGGTGTTTAAAGTTGGGAAGTGAAAATAAGAAAAGAGATAATAATGTAAAAGCTGAGGGGCTGGGGGCTGTCCAATTAGCTCAGTTGGTTAGAGTGTGGGGTTGGTAACACTAAGGTCGAGGGGTCTGATCCCTGTACTAGCCAGCTGCCAAAAAGAAAAAAAAAAGATGAACTAAAATATGGGGTGTGATTGCTGAGCAACCTTAGGGTCCCCTTCAGCTTGCTGGTCAAGGATCTCAAAGGAACACAGTCAGCATGGCCATGCCGTTTTTACAGCCACAACCTGCTGCACAGGGGCAGACCTGAAGCAGGCAGAGAACAGGATTTAACCAGGGGCGGTGTCTTGTCAAGTAAGGACAACAGAGAGGAAAATGCATGCGAGGGGTGCTTGTGAGCACGGAATTCACACTGTGGAAGAAAGGTGAGGGTGCA
>NW_007881047.1:0-558 GCF_000696425.1 Galeopterus variegatus
CTCCCCAGTGGGGTCAGGGCCCAGCCCCCAGAGAGGGGACCCTTGATGACACCCCTCTCCCGGCTGCCTCCCCTTGTCTGTCTCACCCCCAGCTTCTGTGCTAGTGTGCCCTTCACCTCCTGAATGAGCTCCTTGCAGACAGAGGGCCTTGAGGTAGAATAGGGGAGTCACTGAAGGTTTTGAACAGCAGGAGTGACATGACCAAAAAAGCACATTTCCTGAGCAGCAGAGACTCAGCCTTTAACAGCAGAACCTGAATCCAGGATCTCTTTGATGTCTCTGGAGTCAGGATGGCAGAAAGAAGGCCTGGGAAGGTGCCTCGCTCGGGTGCAGGAAGGTTGGGCGATGCCCGCTCCACCGTCTCCTGCCCTGCTCTGCCCACCCATGCCACTCAGGAGCTCTGCTTGCTGCCAAGGTAAGCACTACTGTTACCCAGCCCCAGCAGAAACTCTCGTGGGCGTCCCTCCAAGCCTCCAGGGTAGAGACACAACTGGTTTTCCTTCCTCTCTCCTGCCACCTGTGATTTCCCAAAGGATTCCTGCTGAATGACGCATTCTT
>NW_007881048.1:0-558 GCF_000696425.1 Galeopterus variegatus
TTCCCCTATCCACAAACCCGACACTTGAAAATGTTTTTCTCATACTTGAGAGGGTCAGTACCCCCAATACCAAGTTTTCTTCCATTGCTTCTGTCAGCTGCTCTCTCACCTTTTATCTGCGCTCCCTCCCCACCCCCCCTCTCTCATATGGAGTTCTCATATTTCTGGCACAGCTTGTGCCCTGGTTAACAGAAAGCATCAGCAACCTCTCCCCTTTCCTCTAGACTGAACTTTTAGTTTAAGTCTGTCTTTGGCTTCCCAGAATAACTGACCTCTGGCCCTCTATCTTGCTCTACTCTGCTTATCTGCCTGGACTCTGGGTCTCAGTGTTCCCCAGTTCATCTCCTCTGGTGCTTCCCCCACACTGTACTGGGTTGAGTAGTGTTCCCTGCCCTGAGGCATGTCCTTCTTGGAATTTCAGAATGTGACCTTATTTGGAAGTAGGGTAGTTGAAGGTGTAATTATTTAAAATGAAGTCCTACCGGAGTAAGGTGGGACCTTAATCCAAAATGATTGGTGTTTTTATAAGAAGAGAAGAGACACAGAATCACACAGGGA
>NW_007881049.1:0-558 GCF_000696425.1 Galeopterus variegatus
AACAAAATACAACAACATTCAAATTATGTTGAATTTATCATCAAAAACCAGGGAAGCTAGAGGAAAGTGCCACATTTTTCAAGTACTGAAAGAAAAGAAATGTGAAATTCTAAACCCACTGAAAAGATTCTCAGGAATCAGGTGAAAACCAAGACATTCTCAGATTACAGAAAACTAAGAGAATTTATTGTGACCACAACTACTGTAAAATAATAGCAAAAGGAATTTCTCTAAAGAGAAAGAAATAAAAAAATCAGAAATCTTGGAATATCCAAAAAGAAGGAAGGACAAGGTGAGCAAAAGACAGGTGAATACAAAAAACCAAGTTTCTCTTCTTGAGTTTTCTAAATTAGGTTTTTCATTAGAAGTAAAAATTATAACATTTTCTTATGTGGTCATCAAAGTATGCAGAGGAAGTATTTAACACAATTATATTAAAAATAGCGGGCGAGTAAGGACATGTAATAGGAAATAAGGTTTTTAACACATCACTAAAGGTTGTAAAATAATGACACCAGATTGTGATAAGTATATATACACATATACTTGTGTGTATGT
>NW_007881050.1:0-558 GCF_000696425.1 Galeopterus variegatus
TTAAATGGGAAAGCAAACTGTTTTTCTACATTCACAACACTTCTGACATTAAATGCGTGGACTTTCCATACCTAGAAATTCTCCAATTCTATGTGGACACCAATTGGATGTTCTATAATTCAATTTAATTGTGATGCTTTCTACCTGAAGTTAGCATCAGACCCCACAAGTTAAGGACTTAGTCTTATAAAATTACCCCCTGCTTTAGAGGCCAATCAGAAGTTTATTACCAATCAGCTATAAATTGGAGGCTTCCTTTACCTAATTCTTGAGTATGATCATTTCGTATAATGGGTCACAAAACTCAGCAAAATATTTACTTACAGTTTTTATTATAAAGTATAAAGAATACAGATGAATGGCCAATTGCAGAGGTACAAGGGATGAGGTATGCAGAAAGTGGTACAAGGCTTTCATGTCCCCTCCTGGCATGTCACCCTTCCAGCACCTTGATGTGTCTTGTTCATCAACCCAGAAGCTCTCTGAGTCCCATCTTCTAGAAATTATTATGGAGGATTCACCATGTATGTATGATTATTAACTCAATCACCAGCCCCT
>NW_007881051.1:0-558 GCF_000696425.1 Galeopterus variegatus
ATTTGCCTTACATGTAATCCACCCACCACTTACCCTACCATAGATTTAACTTTATATATGGCTATTGTATATAGCTTTATCCCATTGTTTATATCCTAGTCTGATGTCAGTTTTTGTTTGCAGAGTGTGACTATCACATTGATAGAATAAACTGCTTAAGATAGGGTACCATCTTTTAATTCTTGCATGCCTACCACCTAGTACAACATCAGGTACATAGTAGATGCTATTTATTTGCTGATTACATCCATTTCATGTCACCAGTGACTCCAGTCTCTTCAGATACTTCATCGTGCTTTTCAGGTAATACCTACCAGATATGGAGTCAAGTAGATTTCTCATTGGCTCTATTTGGAATTGAGAAGACCCAGATCAAGTTCAACCCTCTCATTAGATCGATCTCAGAAATGGGGATATTTTCGGGTTTATCTAGTATGTATTAAACTTAGGAGGCTTTTACTTAAAAAGGTAATAGAATTTTGGGCTGAAAATAGTCAGAGTTTACCAATAATGATTTTATAGTGGGATACCCAAGGAGACTACAGTACTTCTCATATT
>NW_007881052.1:0-558 GCF_000696425.1 Galeopterus variegatus
TTTAAAGTCTACATGAAGACTAAGCACTTGTGTTATACCAAATAAAATTTTATCTCACTGACAAATTGATCAAGTGTCACTTCTTCATCTCTACTGTATGATTCTATCATAAAAAATAATCAAAGAAACAGTTACTATTCAGTTTCTTTACAGAATCAATAATTAAATGCCTCTAAAATTTCCTAGATAAATTTACACAGCGACAGTTCGAAACTTGATCCTTTATTGTCTTCATTAAAACTGACTATAAAACAACATGAGACAGAGAAAAAAGAAACAAAAGAGAAACAAGGTTTCCCTCCCCTTAAAAAATAAAACCATCTTAGGCACTTACTATATTCTGTCATTCTATCTTGTATTTTAAGAACAGAGACTATGTTTGATTCTTCTATGTATTTCCAGAATCAAATACAATGAGTGACACAAAACTGGAGCACATAAGCGGTCATTAGATTAATGCACAAATAAATTAATTATAAATACCTCAATTATAATAACTAGGTTGGTTGGTCTATGACTTTCACTATGAGATCCTTGAACTCCAAGAATATATTTTGT
>NW_007881053.1:0-558 GCF_000696425.1 Galeopterus variegatus
AACCAAGGTTCAAATATCAAACAACAATTGGAGGGAACTTGGAGAAATGCATGCCAAGAAAAAAACTGTCTTTTAAAAATCTTTTAGAGCCCATGCAGTTTTAGGTCCAAATATGGTTTCAATCCTGCTCATTCTATGGTGAAACAATTGAATGGAAAAATATGGGGTCTTTCGATTTAAATCCTCTTGGTTTTACTCATCTAGTTTAGCCCAGACTGGCACATTCCATTTGCATCATCTAAGACTAGGAGTTGCTCTAGGTGAAGCTCCAGACAGAGCACATGGGGTTTTATAACTGGTTCTTCCTATATAAATAGCTGGCCAAATACATGAGCAGATGGCAGACTCAAAGAAGCAGCACTTTAGAATTGTTTGCTCAGAAAATATGTTAACCAATAGCCCCAAGGAAAGGGAATGTGGGAAGTGAGGGGCCGAGCAAAGCTCTTGTTGCTGTCCATTGAGCAGTGACGTGGTTCATTCTCTGAGAGATGCCTGCTGTGTTTCTATTTTCTAAGCAGGACCCCAAGACAGTATTTTGTATGCCAAACAGAGGCAACC
>NW_007881054.1:0-558 GCF_000696425.1 Galeopterus variegatus
GTCAAGGGTTAAGATCCCCTTACTGGTCATCTTTAAAAAAAAAAAAAAAAGAAAGAAATTTCTTTGGCCAAATGCTCTGGTTCACAACTCCTAATTTCCAACTTCCACAAAATCCTAGGTCATGTACACAACACAGCCAATTCCTTACCAGTTCACAGCAAGGGTGATCTTTGCCCCGGTTTCCAATAAACTCCTTTTGATTTCTATCTGAGTCCTCCTTAGAATGGTCTTTACAGTCCATATTTCTATCAGCATTCTGCTCGCCACCACGTAACCAGTCTCTAAGACATTCCAAACTTTTCCTCATCTTTTTGTCTTCTTCTGAGTCCTCCAAGCTTCTCAACCTTTGCCTAACACCCAGTTCCAAAGCTGCTTCCACATTTTCAAGTATTTGTTATAAGCAACAGCCCACTTCTCTGGTATGATTTTTCTGTATTAATCTGTTTTGTGTTGCTATAACAGAATACCTGAGACTGGGTGGTTTATAAAGAAAAAAATATTGCTTACAGTTTCTGAGGCTGGGAAGTCCAGAGTCCATTTGGTGGTGGTGACAGTGAC
>NW_007881055.1:0-558 GCF_000696425.1 Galeopterus variegatus
AATTCTCACCATGCATGGCTTTGACATTATTTAAGCCATATCAAGTTCCCTTACAATAGTTTCTCCTATTTGGTTTTGAGTTAAATGTTAATGGATTCCTTTACACTAGTTCAGTGCATTTGAACAAAACAGAGCCATGTTTCCAAAACAAGGTCCATAACAGTATATCATGTTTATCAATTCTGTTTAGCATGTTCTTGACATGTGTCAGGTGCTCAGTAACTGCTCACTGCATAGACGAATAAATTAAAAAGATGGGCTCACTTACTAGCTCTGACAGCTTTGGCTTTGAATATCTCACTGGTCACATTAAGCTATTTGCAATTTACTAATAATGCAGACGAAAACCAGACATGGAGAAGTCAGATTTTTGTATATTTGAAATAGTTTATAGTTTCGTTAGACTTTGAGTCTTGCTTTTCTTGTAAAATAGTGTCTATCAACATTTACTCCCTCCCAGGTAGAGCTCTAGGCAGAAGGCAGAAAGTTAGAAATTCCAGAATGTTAGTAATTCCGGAAAGTTAGAGAATTCACCTCGGACATCCAGCTCAGTTTTTT
>NW_007881056.1:0-558 GCF_000696425.1 Galeopterus variegatus
CAGGCTATCTCTGCATGTGGATTCCCAACTTTGGTGTTTTAGCAAAACCACTTTGTGATGCAGCTAAGGGGGAACCCCACAATTCCTTTAGACCCCACAAAGCCCATTCATTCCTCCTTCCAGCAGTTGAAAGCCACTCTCCTTACAGACCCAGCTCTTTCTCTCCCCAACTTATCCCATCTGTTTGTCCTATACATCAGGAAAACCCAGGGATTGGCGGTTGGGGTTCTGTGACAAGAGGTGGGAGATATCTTCTCCCCCATTGCATCTTTCCAAACAACTGGATACCACAGCTCGAGGATGGGCTCCCTGTTTATGGGCCTTGGTGGAAGCTGCCCTATTAACACAAGAAAGCTCTAAACTAACTTTTGGACAACAAACAGTCATTTGTTCCCTCCATCTTCAAGACCTTCTCAGCCATAAGGCCAAGTCAATTCTCTCCCCTTCCCACCTACAGCTTATTCACCTTACTTCCATTGAAAATTCCCAGTTCTGCTTTAAATCCAGCCACTCTCATCCCAAAACACTCATGACCCTTAGAACACAATTGCATGGAGG
>NW_007881057.1:0-558 GCF_000696425.1 Galeopterus variegatus
AAGGTCTCATTTCACCAAAGAACACCTATAACACCTAGAAGGACTGAAAGTCTCCTGGGATCCCAAGGCAGAAATGATGGAGGGACAGGGGCCTCAGCAATGCCCCCAAATACCCAAAACCAATCCCAAGGGTGGGGGATGAGGGCCTTGGCCATGCCCCCTGGACACACACAGCCAGCCCAGCAGTGACCACCGAGCTGCTGAAGGAAGTGCCCTAGGCTCTCACAAGCAGGGGCAGTGGGGGGCCTCAGGCCTTGGCCATACACCTCCCAACACATACAACCAGCCCAGCAATGACCACCAAGCAGCAGCAAGAAGGGCCTTGGGTTCCTTGGCGGAGATTGCAGGGGTGAGGGATTTTCTACACTCCCTTGACATCTGCACCCAGCCCAGCAATGACCAAGCCACCACTGGAAACCCCCAAGTTTCCCCTGTGGGAATGAGGGGGTTACCACAGGCCTTAATCCCACCCCTCCTCCTTCCTCATTCTTCCATCCTATTTCCTTCCCCTTTCCCCTCTCCCCATCCTCCCAACTGCTCTCCAACACCCTGGTATGT
>NW_007881058.1:0-558 GCF_000696425.1 Galeopterus variegatus
CTGCAGCACTGGATATAGGTGAGCTTCTCTTTCTCCTTGCAGGTCTATTTTCATTTGCACTTTACTTTCCTTCCTACTCTACCAATCTCCCCTTCTCAATCAAATATTCGGAAAAAAATTTTTCTTTTAGTTTCCACATTGAGCATTTTTAATCTTTTGATTAAATGAAAGAATATCGTTACTAGTGTACTTAAACTGCAAAAGTTTACAAAAAAATGAAGTTACCATGGGCTAACTCAACTTTATTGGAAAATTCAGATATTAAATTTTGGTTTCTATTTCATGAAATTTAAAAAAAGAAAGGATGGTGCTCCAGGAGCCGCAGCCAGTGAGCGGCCGGCACGGTGCCGCAGGTTCAGAGGGGCGGCTGGAGAATGATTGTCACGGTACTGGATGGACTGCTGAACTCTTGAATTACTTCCATCTCTTGACTACACTAGGAAATTGTCCATGGAATGGAAATATTTATTGCAGTAATTTCTGGCTTTACATAATTGAGATGGCGACAGGTCTGGAGCGGCCGTGCCAGGAGACAGCGCGACCTTGAGAAGTGTGCGC
>NW_007881059.1:0-558 GCF_000696425.1 Galeopterus variegatus
AGCTCATCGATCGAAGTAAACTCAACAGACCAAGCTCATCGATCAAACTAAACTCATCAGATCAAGCACATCGACCTATGTAAACTCCTCAGACTGTGCTTATCGATCTATGTAAACACATCAGACCGAGCTCATCGATCAAAGTAAACTCATCAGACCAGGCACATCGATCTAAGTAAACTCATTAGAGAAAGCTAACCGATCTAAGTAAACTCATCAGACCGAGCTCATCGATCGAAGTAAACTCAACAGACCAAGCTCATCACATCAGAAAAAGATGTTCGATCTAAATAAACTCATCAGACCAAGCACATAGATCAAAGTAAACTCATCAGAGACAGCTAATCGATCCAAGTAAACTCATCACACCAAGCACATCGATCAAAGTAATCTCATCAGAGAAACCTAATCGATCTAAGTAAACTCATCACACCAAGCACATCGATCAAAGTAATCTCATCAGAGAAACCTAATCGATCTAAGTAAACTCATCAGAACAAGCACATCGATCAAAGTCAACTCATCGGACAGAGCTAATGCATCTAACTAAACTCATCA
>NW_007881060.1:0-558 GCF_000696425.1 Galeopterus variegatus
CTAACCCTAACCTTGACCTTGATTATGTAAGCTTCTAATCCTGACCTTGACCCTGATCATATATGCTTCTAACCCTGACCTTGTCCTCAACCTCCACACTCCTGTATCCAGATGCCTACTCAGAACCTCCCATTGACTGTCTCATGACCATTGCACACTATTTGCAAGAGCCCTGGAAAGAAAGCTAGCAAAACATCAAAAGTGACTATCCCTGTATTGTGGGATTATGAGCAATTTATTTCTTACTTTTTTGCATTCTTTTCTAGAAAATTTTGAGAGAAAAGAAAAACGTGGTGGGCCGACCCCATGGCTCACTCGGGAGAGTGCTGCTCTGGCAGCATAGCGGCGCTCCCAACACGGGGGTTCGGATACTGTATAGGGATGGCCGGTGCGCTCACTGGCTGAGCGCGGTGCGGGTGACGCCGAGCCAAGGGTTGTGATCTCCTTACCGGTCACAAAAAAAAAAAAAGAAAGAAAAAAAGAAAAAGAAAAACGTTGTAATTTTAAATGATGAAAATACCTCAAACCTTTCAAAAGTTCACCATAAAATCCCAAACA
>NW_007881061.1:0-558 GCF_000696425.1 Galeopterus variegatus
TGGTAGCCATGGCTTTGATAGCGCTTTGTATTCAAGATCTTAGTGGTAAAGCTGTGTTTCATCTCTTGTTAGAGTTCTCCAAAGAAATGCTTCAGCATCTTGATCCCACTTGTTTAAATTTCCATTATAAGTTCTACTCTTGTCTGTAGCTGTTTTGGGAGCAACAGTTTTGGCACCCATTGAGCAGAAAGTATGCCCAACTGTAGTTTTTCAGTCAGAATTGCGTAAGCTGTCATTTTTGTTGTTAATTGTCAGTCTTCTTCAATTAGGACACAAATGAGATTAATGTTTTCTTTGTAGAGTATTGTAGACGGTCTGCTGCTGCAGGCTTTGTCTTCAAAATCATCTGTGTTTTCTCGTTCCTTAAAATGAGTTATCCATTGTAAACTGCTGATTTCTTTGGGGGCATTGACCCCAAAACTTTGTAAAGCATCAGTGATTTTACCATTCTTTTCTTTTTTTTTTTTAAAGATGACCGGTAAGGGGATCATCCTTGGCTCAACCCTTGGCTTGGTGTTGTCAGCACCACGCTCAGCCAGTGAGCAAACTGGCCATCCC
>NW_007881062.1:0-558 GCF_000696425.1 Galeopterus variegatus
TATGTGACAGAGTTTCTGGGAATTTTGTTTTTCTTATCCTCAATTTATTTAAATTTTTACAACAAATTAGAAAACCTTTTTAATCTCCCTTTTAAAAAAATTAAGGAGAGTTCTCAGTAACAAGGCTGTGAAACTGGATATTACTCAAATTTTTGTCAAAGCAAAATCTAATCTGATATTAATAGGCTACTCTTCAACAACAATCTACCTGTGTCTGTAAAGTAAAAGTTTATTTCATAGAAAGGAAGACATTCCAAAGAAATATCTTCAGGATTGTGAGATTCTTGAGGTTTATTATGAAAAGCGATTTTAAAAAATTAGTTTAATTGAGAAAAATGCCTATTATTGCCCTCAAAATATTTCAGAAATAGATATGAGATAAAGCTGCTGGAGCTGAATTAAATCTGGTGATATAGCTGATAGCTGGGGGACAGTTAAGCTATTCTCAGTGACTTTTCAACACTGTAAGAAGGGACAGAGGTTATCTAAAAATGAATAGTCTTCTGATAGCTACAAAATATTAGAAAAAGGCTTATTTTAAGCTTTGATTTTAGGTAG
>NW_007881063.1:0-558 GCF_000696425.1 Galeopterus variegatus
AAAAAAAAAAAAAAAAAAAAAAAAAAAAAAAAAAAAAAAAAAAGAAGCTTGATAACTTCTTATTAGGATAAACTCAAAGAGATCTACTCACAGACATACAATAGTCAAAATATTGAAGGGCAAAGACAAAGAACACTGAAAGCAGTAAAACAAAAATAGCTCATCGCATACATAGAAACGTTAGTAATATTGACAGCTTATTTCCCATCAGAACTAATGCAGGCTAGAAGACGCTGGGAGAACATGTTGAGAATGTTAAAAAATAAAAATATAAATTAACTGTCAACTTAAAATTTTATGTCCAGCTGGGTTGTATTTCAATGATGATTCATAATAAAGACATCCCTAGATGTAAAACAAACTAACAAACAAACTCACGGGAATTTGTTACTAGTAGATGCACCTTAAGAGAAATAGTAAGAAATTCTTTAGACTGAAGCAAATGACCTGAGAGAAAACAAAACAAAATGGAAACAGAGTGTAGACTTATTTCTTGCTTCCAGTCCAGCATGTAAGGAGCTTGGAAGTTGTGACTTTAAAGCTTATTTGCCACTGTTT
>NW_007881064.1:0-558 GCF_000696425.1 Galeopterus variegatus
TCTGATTATTTTAGTATCAACAATTGAAAGCGATTTCAGAGTATGTTCAACAGAACTCTAGGCCCTTGAAAAGCTCAGCAAAGAAAAAGGGATCCATAGAGAAGGAGTTTGAGAAATGCTTCTTCCCGTTGCCCTTTCAGACATCCCAGCCATCTGAGATAGTGAATCCTCATTTTATACCTGAGGGAAATGAGGCTCAGAGAGAAGTTACAGCTTTGACTGAGACAAGAACAAAACCCCTCATATTTCCTTACTGCCAGTCCAGTGCCCCGCCCCCTTTGTCACACGCCTTGCTGAAAAGTACAGCCATATGTTGCAGCATAACAAATCAACCCAAATTTTGTGGCATAAAATAAGAAAAAGCATTCATTATTGTTATCTCTTCTAGTTCTGAGGGTGGACTAGGATCAGCTAGATAGTCCTGCCTCAGGGTCTCTCATGCAATTGCAGCGAAATGATGGCTGAGACTGGGGTCATCTCAAAGCCTTCTTCCTACCCGTGTCTGACAGTCGATGCAGACTGCCAGCTAGAAACTCAACAGAGGCTGTTGGCCAGACA
>NW_007881065.1:0-558 GCF_000696425.1 Galeopterus variegatus
TTTTTTTTACCCTCTCTGGCTGACACAAGAGTTCTACAAGGCAGCCCATCTGGAGGGAGCCCAGAGCACAACATGAAACAAAGTCCTGGAGAACAAGAGAAAGAACTAACATTTAAAAGAGATAAATGAAAAAATTCGCACATTCTCATACCCTATGGAGGCTAATGCATTTTGAAGTCAAAGTCTCACTATTAATCACTCAGCTCAGCTCTGATCCCAGAGGTTGTTGGTGAGACACAGTTGAGGGTGCCTTCAGCTCAAGGCAGAGGAGCTTTATGAGCTGTAGTTGTGGGAGTGGAGATACACAGAACAGAATCTATTGAATAGACAATTGTTGTCTTTTTTCCGAAGTGTCCTAACATTGGAGGTGGCAAATTATAAAGAAAACTTAATTAACCTATATTGCAGTCATTCCAAAATTTGGGGTTATATGGGACAAAATATATCTGCTTTTACTGAAAATGAAAAAGATGCAGCTTTGGTTTAATACAATCCCCTTTTTCAGGGATCTTAAAAAGGGGAGTGGTACATAGCATATGACCATAGGACCCCCTTTTA
>NW_007881066.1:0-558 GCF_000696425.1 Galeopterus variegatus
TTGTCATTTCTCCAATGTATATTTTTGGTGCCTTTTTCAAAGATCAGTTGGCTATAAGTACCTTGGCTGATTTCTATGTTCTGTACTCCATTCCATTGGTCCATGTGTCTGTTTTTATGTCAGTACCATGCTGTTTTAGTTACTATAGCTTTGTAGTATAATTTGAAGTCAGGTAGTGTAATGCCTCCAGTCTTATTTATTTATTTATTTTAATTTATTTATTGCTCAGGATTGCTTTGGCTTTTCAGGATCTTTTGTTACTCCATATGAATGTTAGGATTGTTTCTTCTATATCTGTGAAGAATTTTGCTGCTTCTTATGAATTTTAGAATCTTTTTCTATTTCTGTGAAGAATGTCATTGGTATTTTGATGTGGATTATGTTGATTCTGTAGGTCACTTTGGTAGCATGGACATTTTCACAGTTTTTACTCTTCCAATCCATGAACATGGAAAACATGGAATATCTTTCCATCTTTTGGTATCCTTTTTAATTTCTTTCAATAGAATTTTGTAATTCTCATTGTAAATATCTTTTACCTCTTTGGATAAATTTATT
>NW_007881067.1:0-558 GCF_000696425.1 Galeopterus variegatus
GGCAGAAAGTGGCAGGCAGCCAGCGGGTACAAGCAGATCACATGGTGAAAGGAAGCAAGAGGGAAAGAGGAGGTGCCAGGATCCTATAAACAACCAGCTCTTGTGGGAACTAATAGAGCAAGAACTCACTAGCCCCCCACCCCCGAGTATTAATCTATTCATGAGTGATCCGCCCCCCATGACCCAAACCCCTCCCAACATTGCCAAGTTAGGGATCAGATTTCAACATGAGCTTTGGGGTGGATAACAAACATATCTGAACTATCACTCCTGAGCTTGCTTTGTTCCACTTTCTGGATTTTGTGAAGTTAAAACTATAGTACATTAATTATCCCCTAGAAGTGGCGTCATCTTTGTACTAATTTTGTTATTAAGGTGCGGCATGCACAGACTTAAGGGATACACACATAGCAGTGCCCTGTCCTGCCTCCTTGAGGCAACCACTTTGGAGTTCTTTATTCTCTCTTGCATTTGTCTCTGTGTCTGTAAACTTGATACTATGTGCTTATCTGGCAAGAAATGGAAAAAGCCCCTCTCCTTTTCTGTCTGTCACTGCTC
>NW_007881068.1:0-558 GCF_000696425.1 Galeopterus variegatus
CAGGGTTTTCATGCCATTTCTTATGATATCTATAAAATAGCGAGAATTGCTATTCTCATAAGAGTGTATTTAGGGCCGGCCTCGTGGCTCACGGGAGAGTGTGGGTTTGGATCCCATGTGGAGACTGGTTCCCGCTCACTGGCTGAGCGCGGTGCGGGCGCAGCACCGAGGGTTGTGATCCCGATACCGGTCAGTAAAAAAGACAAAAAGGAAAAAAAAAATGTGTGTTTAGATTTAACTGTATGAAATACACCAATTTTGCCAGATGCAGTTATTAATTCTAATTTATTACCTGTAAATGGCTTTTAGATATTCTAGAAACTTAAACACAAAATCTGTGAACAAAGGGGGTTCATTTTTCCTTTCCAGTCATTACGCATTTTTTTTCCTGTGCGCCACTGGGCCGGCCAAAGGATTCATAATTTTTTAACCATTTTGAAAGGAAAGCAATTACAAACAAACCAACTTTTTATTTGTCGATTTTAACTATTTTTTTTTGACTTTCATTTACTGAATCTAATTTTATTCTTTTTTATTTATTTCTGTTTTCTTTTGGTT
>NW_007881069.1:0-558 GCF_000696425.1 Galeopterus variegatus
CTAACATTTATATGGAACATAAAATGCCCCAAATAGCCAAAGCAATCCTGAGCCAAAAAAATAAAAATAAAAATAAAGCTGGAGGCATTACACTACCTGACTTCAAATTATACAACAAAGTTATAGTAACAAAAACAGTATGGCACTGGCATAAAAACAGACACTCAGACCACTGGAATAGAATAGAGAAATCAGAAATCAACCCACATACTTATAGCCAACTGATATTTCACAAGGGCAAAAGCAGCATACATTGGGGAAAGGACTGCTCTTCTATAAATGGTGCTGGGAAAACTGGACAGCCATATGTAGAAGAATGAAACTAGATTTGTACCTCTCACCATACACCAAAATCAACTCAAAATGGATTAAAGACTTATGTATAAGACCCCAAACTATAAAACTTCTAAAAGAAAACAGGGGAAACACTGCAAGGATTAAGACTGTGCAAAGACTTTTTAAACAAGACCCCAAAAGCACAGGTAACAGCACCAAGAAATGTGATTATATGAAACTAAAAAGCTTTTGCATAGCAAAAACAAACAAACAAACAAACAA
>NW_007881070.1:0-558 GCF_000696425.1 Galeopterus variegatus
AAGTGGACTAGTAAATTACTAGAAGGCACTTGTGTTTTTTGAGAACCCTCTGAAATAGTGTTAATATATATTTGCATTTTAAATAATTCTTAGTTATTAATGAATTATCAATTTATTAATAAATTATTAATAAATTATTAAATGAATTGAATACATTTTGTATATTCCTCAAGTTTCTGAGTTAGCAGGTTTACATTCTATTGTTAACACCACTCGAAGTTTTAAGTAGTGAGTGTTAAAGCCCAACTTTTAGCAGACAAAAGATGATTTAAGTTGAGATCAGAAAATCACAGTACACTTTTATTTTTTAATGATCAGTGATGCCCCATATAATGTTGAGTTCTACTATTTGTCATATCTTGCCACTTGCTGTGAATTATGTTATATAAGATGCCACAATCCATTGTATCAATTTGGAAATTAGAAAAATATACTTACTAGACAAGTTTGAAGAAAGAATATTTATTATTTTTACAGACATACCACTTTCAGTGTTTAGCAAGTTCTATTTTTTTTTATTTTTTAAATTTTTTTCCTTTTTGTCTTTTTTTTACTGAC
>NW_007881071.1:0-558 GCF_000696425.1 Galeopterus variegatus
GTCAGAAAAATATGATCATATCAATATACTGAAAACCTGTTTTGACAGAAATTCAATGCCCATTCATGATTAAAAACTCTTAGCTAACTAGTGTTGGAAGAAACTTCCTCAACCTATTGAAGACTGTCTATGAAAAACCTGCAGCTAACATGATATATATAACACCATAATATTGAATGCTCTCCACATTTAGTAGGGAGTGAGACAAATATGTTTCCTCTGTGCTGTTATTCAGTGCTGGAGGTCCTGGATAGTGCAGTAAGGCAGGAAAAAGAAATCTAAGATATAATGATTGGAAAGAAAGAAGTAAAACTATCTTTGTTAACAGATGACATACCTTATGAATGTAGATAATTCTAAGGAATCTACAAAAACTACTAGCATTAGTAATAAATGAATTTAGCAATGCCACAGGACATGGTATACTTCTGTATGTTAGCAACAGACTTTTGGAAAATAAAAGAAGAACAATACCACTTACAAAAGCATCCGGAAACATGCAGTACTCACAGATAAATTTAATGAAGTTTACACAAAACTTCTGCACTAAAACTCCTG
>NW_007881072.1:0-558 GCF_000696425.1 Galeopterus variegatus
GTTTGGCTGGTTTGTTGTGCTTTAACTGAGGTGTTGGTGAGGGTTTTTTTCCCCAAATGCTGTTTTTCTTTTCTGTTTTGGCAGGCTGGCCAGTGAAGGGATCCAAACCAGGGATCCAAACCCTTGTCCTTGGTTTACAAGGCTGCGCTCTAATCAACTGAAGTAACTGGCTAGCCTCTTGTTGAAAGTTTTTTTGACCCTCAAGAACTGAGTTAATCTTATTTCTCAGTTTATAGCACAGCATCAATACATTGATATATTAACAATAAATAAGGTAATAAAAATAATCAATAATAAATAACAATGTGTAATAAAAACAATCAATAATAAATAACAATGTATTATTATTTACTTGTCTTTCCTCTTTACCTTCCATCCCAGTTCACCCCACCCCTTAAGTCCACAGTTTGTATTAAATGTATGGCCTTTAGATCAATTTCTGTACATTTTTTTACCTCTATGAATATATGTAAAAACATTAGTATTGATTTTCATTTTTTTAACATTACATAAATGGCATAATACTGTAAATGATGTCCTACTTCTTATTTCTCCCAT
>NW_007881073.1:0-558 GCF_000696425.1 Galeopterus variegatus
TGTTTGTGTTTTGTTTTGTTTTAATTATTGATTTGAAGGAGTTCTTTACTATTTTGGATAAAAGTACTTTTTCAGGTTTATATATTTTCATTAGATGCTCAAAACAACTTATTTTGTGGCAGATAAGGTGGGTTTTATTATCAATACTAAAGTAAGACTGGTTAAACTACTCATTTAAGTTCACACAGTAGATTAAGAACAATATCAAGAACAGATTCTAATTATGTGGCACCCAACCAAGTGTGTAAATTATCAGTGGCCACAAAGAATGTGACAATAGGGGGATGGAAAAAATAACATAAGCCATTATCAATAATGCTAGATTAGAATGCAAACTTTTTTACTCTGCGTAGATTATAGTCACAGGAAATATCTATATTCCCTCACTTTGTACATATTAGTATTTGGGATAAATTAAGTCTGTTTTAAAAATCTTAACTATGCTCTTACTACTTAAAAATATTCTTTTAAAGATATTTAGATGATCTCTTTCATGTACAGCTTCAAATTGGGTTCAGAAATCCAAGGCAAGGTTATCCTCTTCTAACTTGCAAGAAG
>NW_007881074.1:0-558 GCF_000696425.1 Galeopterus variegatus
AGCGCATCAATCTAAGTAAACTCAGCAGACCAAGCTCATCAATCTAAGTAAACTCATCAGAAGAAGATCATTGATCTAAGTAAACTCATCAAAGCAAGCTAATCGATCTAAGTAAACTCATCAGACCCAGCTCATAGATCTAAGGAAACTCATCAGACCGAGCTCATTGATCTAAGTAAACTCAACAGACCGAGCTCATCTATCTAAGGAAACTCATTAGACCGACCTCATCGATCTAAGTAAACTAATCACACCAAGTTCATCGATCTAAGTAAACTCAACAGACGAAGCACATTGATCTAAGTAAACTCAATAGAGAAAGCACATGGATGTAAGTAAACTCATCAGACCAAGCTCATTGATCTAAGTACACTCATCAGACCAAGCTAATCGATCTAAGTAAACTCATCAGACCGAGATCATCGATCTGAGTAAACTCACGAGACCAAGCTCATCGATCTAAGTAAACTCAACAGACCAAGCCAATTGATCTATTGAAACTAATCAGACCAAGCTCATCGATCTAAGTAACCTCATCGGACTAAGCTAATAGATCTA
>NW_007881075.1:0-558 GCF_000696425.1 Galeopterus variegatus
TCAAAAATGATGCTAGTACACAGATTCAAAAAGTTTCAACAAAACTAAGCAAGATAATTTTAAAAAAAGAAAGAAAATTCCATTCTGACACATCATAGTAAAACTGCAAAAAACAGAAGACAATTAGCAGTTTTGAAAAGCACCAGAGGGGAATAAAGGCAGCTTAATCTTAAAGAAATGACGTTTTAATATCAGCTAACTTCTCAACAGCAGTAATGGCAGCTATGACTCAGTGGAATAATACCAGCAATGTGCTGGGGGAAAAAAAAGAATAAAAGTGATAGTGCCCAAAGATAATTTCATGTTCAATTTTAAACATCTTTCAAGGATAACATAAAGATATATTCAGACCAACAAAAACTGGTATTTTTATTAACAAAATCTCGGTAAGGGAAACTCAAAAAGTTGTACATCACACAAATGAAAACCAAGTCCAGATAGAAGGTCTAAGAAGTAAGAAGGATTAAAAAGCAAGAAATTGGTAAAACAGAAAATAAAATATAAAGAAACATTGGCTATTTAAAATAGTAATAAAACCTAGAGGGGGTTAAAAAAAAA
>NW_007881076.1:0-558 GCF_000696425.1 Galeopterus variegatus
TACTCAACAAAATACTAGCAAACAGAATTCAACAGCACATTAAAAGGGTCATTCACCATGACTGACTGTGATTTATCCCAAAGATTCAAGTATGGTTCAACAAGTGTAAATCTAGAAATGTGATACACCACAGTAACAGAATGAGTAACAAAAACCATATAATCATCTCAACAGATGCAGAAAAAACATTTGAAAAAATTCAACATGATTTTATAATAAAGATTCTCAACATATTAGTTATAGAAGGAAAGTACCTCAACATAATAAAGGCCATATGTGACAAGCTGTCAGCTAACATAATCAAGGGTGAAAAGCTGACAGCTTTTCCTCTAATATCAAAAGCAACACACAGATGCCTACTCTAGCCACTACTATTAATATAATACCAGAAATTCTATCCAGAGCAATTAGGCAAGAAAACAAATGTCATCCAAATTGAAAATAAAGAACTAAAACTGTCTCTATTTGTAGATGGCAAAATCTTATAAGTAGAAAATCATAATGACTCCATCACTGAATTGACATATTAGTTCTATAATAAAAGAATTAATTAAAGTT
>NW_007881077.1:0-558 GCF_000696425.1 Galeopterus variegatus
GGATGTTACAGCAAAGCCTCAGACAGTAATAGAAATCGTATTAAAATAGGTTCCATGTATCCCTCATCTCTCTGTGTCTCCCTCAATGCCTTGTGAAAGGTGTTTCAACGATGAATGACAGTATTGTTATGCTTCTGATGGCATCCTAATTACTTATTCCTTTAGAAGTAATTTCTTTATTCCTTAAAGAAATTCAGCAGTTTCACTGATTTTCAATGTATGCCCAACCTATCTCTGACATGAAGAATATTTGTATTCATAGTTCACGATTATATCATTTCTCCATTCTTTTAATGAATTCAAATGTTTTATGACAGTTACGTGCTTCAACAGGTAGTCTATGTGATAAAATATCTCTAGTAATGTTAACTTTTCCTGCTAAACCCAACATCTAATATGAAACTTCTAGTCTTTTGTCTATTGTACTTGAACCTTACACCAGAGTTAAATGACACACGTAAGTGAACTCCATCCCCCACCCCCCAACACACAGCTCAACATCACCTTCTGAGCTAAGTAGAAAAAATAGGCAATATGTGTACACCTCCTTTATTCACT
>NW_007881078.1:0-558 GCF_000696425.1 Galeopterus variegatus
TGTTTTGTTTTGTTTTGTTAATGTGGCTACTAGAAAATATTAAATTACATATGTGGCTCACGTAATATTCCTACTGGGCAGCTGTGCTTCAGAGAATCCAAAGATAATCAGTAACATTTGAATGGGAACTCAGAGATTACCTAGTTTAAGTATTTCTTCATATAAAAGAATAAACGAAGACAGAACAAATAGGAAGGAGCCACTTACTTGATTTTTTTTTTTCCCCAAACTTACTTGATTTCTTAATGGTAAAATAGATATAAAACTCATAACTAGTTAGTAGTGGATATGAAAAAGATATATCAATTTGAATTAATTTCTCAACCACACATAAGGATTGAAAACAGAAGCCACTTCCTTTCTGGTTGTAGTTTTTTTATTCCTTGCTCTTGAAAATAATCAATGCCTGTTGAAGAAAACCTGGACACCATCAAAAAAAAGATAATTTGTGGGCCGGCCCAGTGGCACACTGCTACAGTGCACCGCTTGGGAGCACTGCAGCGCTCCCTCCGAGGGTTCAGATCCCACATACAGACCGGTTCCCGCTCACTGGCTGAG
>NW_007881079.1:0-558 GCF_000696425.1 Galeopterus variegatus
TGTGTTGCCCCCAAGCCTCGCTCAGCCAGTGAGCGGGAACCGGTCTGTATGTGGGATCCGAACCCTCGACGGGAGCGCTGCCGCGCTTCCCAAGCGGCGCACTAGCGCAGTGCGCCACCGGGCCGGCCCCTACATTCAAAGACTTTAACACCCAACTACAATGCACATGCACAGGGTCACGTCATGTCAGCGAGTCAAGGGAAAAGCAGAAATCTACTGGAAAAGGGAGAGGGTGAACTTTAAGAAGTCAGTTTTCTTCACGGTCTTTAATTCTCTACTTCACCAATCATAGGTTTCTGAGCAAACTAACTCAGCAAGAAAGTTTAAGTTCTCAAGTGAAACATTAAGTAACTTCAGAAACTAAGATCTTAGAAAACATTATTTTATATATTTACGTATTTCCATGCCAATCCCCTCAGAGCGTGCCTTGGAAACCTCCCAAGACCCTGGCACCGCCCCTCCCCCCTTGACCCCCAATTTCCATCTGTAGGTAGCTGCCCTTCGCTGCCCGGGGGCCCCTAAACGATGTTCACTCGCGGGCTGGGTGGGCGGGTTCCC
>NW_007881080.1:0-558 GCF_000696425.1 Galeopterus variegatus
TGCATGTGTTTGTGTAAAGAGCACAATTTACATGTAACATAAAGATAAAACTTTTATTTGTCCTCTCCTTATAGGGAAGTGTTGATGTTAGTGATTTTTATTTTTTTATTTTATTTTATTTTTTTTATTGAATCATAATTGATTATACATATTTTGGGGAATCAGTGTTGACATATGTTGATCAAACCAATATTACGAGATGTATATTGTTACAAATTATACTTATTCTTTATGCCCCTTGTCCAATCTCTCCCCATTCCCTTCTCCCTCCCCCGTCCCACCACTGATAACCCTAGATTTCTTCTCTCCCTCTGAAAGAGTAATGGTTACTATGTTAATTCGCTGCCTAGATGATCGGTCCAATGCTGAGAGGTGTGTTCAGGTCCCCCAATATTATTGTAGAGCAGATGCTTCTTCTGTCACTCTGGAATGGGCTTTGTGGAGAGAGACATCCTCTTCTTTCTTCTCTGCTGGTGACTCTCCTCGTGTCAATGCATTCCAGTGGCTGGTGGACCATCTGCATGGTGGTTGTGATGTCTAGCCACTTTTGTGGCAGCT
>NW_007881081.1:0-558 GCF_000696425.1 Galeopterus variegatus
CTGAAAATGGGGGTAATTATGCCTGCTTTATATCACAGGGTTGTTCTGAGAAATAAATTCAGCAAAGACTGTGGAGATGCCCTGTAAACAGCAGAGCTGCAGAGTGTTTCTACTACTCTCTATTGCATTTCAGGACCTGAGACCCATGTCTTTTTACACTTAATGTCTCCGACTTGGGAGGTGTCCTATAATTGATGGTGCATCAGAGTTTAATTGTCAGCAAGTTTTTTCTTAGTGGTACTTGAAATAATAGTGGCATCTGAGATTTGATTAAATACTGTGGCTGAATGGTCTTGGGTACTTCGTAAATGCTCAATACATAGCAGTACAACATAGTATTATTATACAAGTGTAAGTTACTACTTAGTGCAGGACTTGTACAATCTCTAAAGAACTGCCCATAGACTCCACCTTGGCCCCCCCCCCATTCTTGAAGAAGAAAATACTGCCTTAGCCCATGTATTTTGGAAAGAATTAGAACTAGATGATTGTGTGGAATGTTTAAGCTAAAGCAATAGACCTGAGTACAAGGTTTCAGGGTAGCAACTCTTTTTCACT
>NW_007881082.1:0-558 GCF_000696425.1 Galeopterus variegatus
TTTTTTGTCATTTATATAATTCATTTATATAATGAATACATTTGTATGTAAATCTCTGTGTGCATCTGATTATCTCCTGTAGCAGCACTGCTGGTCCAAAGGGTTTAAACCTTTGCAAGGTTTTTGATATGCATCCCTTGCCAAAGCCCTAGTCCCAACCACTGTCATCTCTTACCTTCACTGTCTCCATGGTCTCCTAACTAGCCTTCTTGCTTCTTCTTTTACACCCCCCAACCCAATGTCACCACAGCCAGAGTAACCTTTATAAAGCAGTGACGGCAGCATGTATATGTTGCCCCTGCTGAAAACCCAGCAGGTTCCCTGGCACATGGGCACAAGAGCACTCACAGAGCATCACCCACCCACCCCCTTCTCCAGCTGCCCACCACCACAGTGACCTTACCCACTATGTCCTCCCTGGTTTCTTCTTGGTTCAGCAAAAGAGCTCTGCCACCACAGGACCTTTGCACATGCTATTCCATCTGCCAGGACCATTTTGTCCTCTTCCTGTGGCTCACTCCTTATCATTCATGACTCAGCTCAAAGCCACCTCCTAGG
>NW_007881083.1:0-558 GCF_000696425.1 Galeopterus variegatus
ATCATCCCTCAGAAAACATAAGATCTATGTTGTCAGGGGAGAAATGAGATGAAAAAGACATGGCTCTATTCTTTAAAGGGCTTAACAGTGTATAATTTTATTGTAATACCAAGAAAAATATAAATCATATTGAGCAATGATTAAGAAACATACACATGTTTTAAACTAAAAAAGAGTCGATAAACAACAGATAAATGTGCAATATATATATATATATATATATATATATATAGCAATTATTCTCAAATGGTTTTATAATTACATCAAATCTTATATGATTGTACATATCTGTGTATATCAATTCTCATATCTCAAATTTTAACATTTTAAATGAGTAAATCTTTTTTTTGTTCTTTGATAAATCTCCCATGATGTTAGTAGAAAATTAATCCTTCATTAACAGTTATATATTAAACACCTGCAATAGGTGGGTCATTATTCTATGTGGTAAAGGCCCAGTGGTGGTCAAAATGAACAGAAGTATGTGTTCTAGGATTTTACCTTTCATTAGGGAGAAAAAACATTTGAACAAGAACATTTGTAGTGCCTTAAGAGGAG
>NW_007881084.1:0-558 GCF_000696425.1 Galeopterus variegatus
GGCTTAAGAAGGAATGCCACCTTGACTCTCATGAGACCTTGCATTTGCAGCACGGCCCACACCCTGAGGTTGCTGAGAAGCTACGCCCCACAGAAGTGCCCTTGTTTTCCCTGGTGAGTTACAGGGATGAACCCCAAGCCTTCAGGAGTTTCTTCTTCTACCTGTCACATAGTACATAACCTGGATGCAAACAGTGTAGTCTTTAAAAATCCCAGGAGATGTTATTTATCAGGTGTAGTGAGCTGAATAGTGGCCCCCAAAAAGGATATGTCTAAGTCCAAACCCCTCAGAACCTGCAAACGTGCAACCTTATTTGGAAAAAGGGTTCTTTGAGGATATAACTGAGTTAGCGATCTGAAGGTGAGATCATCCTGGATTTAAGGTGGGTCTTAAATCCAGTGACAGGTGTCCTTACAGGAGAAAGAAAGGAAGTTTTGATACACAGACACATGGGGAGGAGGCCACGTGAGGATGGACACAGAGATCTGAGTGATGCAACCACAAGCCAACGAATGCCAAGGTTGCCAGCAGCTGCCAAAAGCTAGGACAGAGGCATGA
>NW_007881085.1:0-558 GCF_000696425.1 Galeopterus variegatus
TTAGCTCCTGGGGAGATTGGAATATGCAGTCTCCAGCAGAGTGGCTCTGTGACCAGCTTAGTACTATTATTCTAGAAGAAGAGCAAAATGGGCTTAGGGAAAAATTAGCAGCCTATCACAACTACCTATTTCTAAAGCCCCCTTGTGGTTGTGAGAAAATGTCACAAGAGACCTTTTATATCAAAATTAAATGTTTGTATTTTATTTTGCAAACAGTTTGGAGCTATTTATGGGTTGTAATAAAAAGAAGTGGTACAATCACATTTCCATTTTAGAGAAGTACACTCTGGATGCAGGCTAGGGACAAGACCAGAAGGAGGGAGACCAGTTTTGATGCACTGGCAGGAGTCTGATTGGGATATTATGTTGAACAGAATTAAAAGAATTAGTAATGAATGTAGGAGGTCAGAGGAAGAGAAATACATATGATGAAATGATTAAATACGTGCTCATCAATAAGATGTGAGGGTAGAAAGTTTAGGGGTAAACAGCGATGACACGGAGCCTATAGCCTTGGTGGAGCTGTGACCTTCTCTGAGTACACGGAAGCGGTATTTA
>NW_007881086.1:0-558 GCF_000696425.1 Galeopterus variegatus
GCATGGTTTCTTATAGTGGATACCTCTATGATATCAGAATGACAGATGGACTTTAGGACTTTCCTGTATTGTTGGTGGGTGGTTGGCTTTGGGAGAATCTGGAAACTGGAGGTGTAGGAAGTAGTATTAATTCTATGCCTCTAAAGCTAATTATAGTGAACATGTAGTTTGTTAAGTGACCTACATCTACACAATCCCTTAAAATCGGCTGGATTGATCTTTCCAACAAATTAATGTTATTAGTAAAATGGATCAGATTGACTATTTTTTATATATTATAAAATAATCTCTTAAAGGGTGATTTATAATCATTACCGTTGAAGAATGGGTATGCCCCTTGGAAGAGAAAATCAATGTTAAAGGAAACGATCGTCATGCAAGCACACATTCTGCAGAAGTTTGATGGCAGAAAGAGTTGCAATTCAGACATTTTTTTAGTTCTCGTGCTAGTTCCTCTGGCTGCACACCAGTAAGACCATTGCCATCGAGTGGGCCATAGAAGGGGGAGAGAGGAGAATTTGTGGGAAAACAAAAAAGACAAGAATGCAGAAGGGAACG
>NW_007881087.1:0-558 GCF_000696425.1 Galeopterus variegatus
GGGGGGGGGAACTAACTCTTGGGTTCTGGGAATCAATTTTACAAAGCCTGGGGACTGGGGAGAAGTCCCAGAAGGGCATCTTGGGGGCTCCAGATATCTCAAGTTTCCTTCAAATGCTCTGTCATTGTTGTGCCAAGCCCCTAAGGGGTGACTTACGTTGCAGAGTCCTTTGTGGTGGCTTTGGCAGCAGTGGGTCTAACAAAGTCAGCCTGGTGGCTTGAGGGAACTCCATTGCTTGGATTTACTCGAACTTCCTAACTTCTCAAGTCCCTGGAGTGGCCCAGGAGGTAACTAAAGGAGCCGGTCCTACCCACAAATGTGGCCTCAGTACAGGTGGGGGTGCAGAAACCCAGCCCTGGGGTGAGAGCAGCAGGCATAGGTGTCAATGCCTTAAGGCCTGTGAGTGTGGTTTTGGCCAGCAATCAAAAGCTACCTCTGAAAGTTTTGGCAGACCAGTTTGTGCTACCTTGAAGAACTAGGGATTTCTTGTAACTATGGAAACATAAATCCAGGCATTAAGGAATCAGAGAGAAAACTGCTATTGTTACCTTGACAACG
>NW_007881088.1:0-558 GCF_000696425.1 Galeopterus variegatus
GAAGAACGGAGCTGGAGGGCTGACACTACCTGACTTCAGTAGGTGAATGGACGCATAAACTGTGGTGCATCCAGACAAGGGGATATTATCCAATGCTAAAAAGAAGTGAGGTATCCAGCCATGAAAAGACATGGAGGAACCATGAATGCATATTGCTAAGTGAGAGAAGCCAATCTGAAAAGGCTACATACTGTTTGAGATGACATTCTGGAAAAAGCATACTATGGAGACAGTAGAAAGTTCAGAGGTTGCCAGGGACTGGGGGGTGGGGGTGGGGGAGGGATGCATAGGTAGAGCACAGAGGATTTAGGACCCTGAAACCACTCTGTATGATACCATGACAGTGGATGCGTATCATTTATACACTTGTGCAAACTCACTGAGTATGCATCACCAAGAACGACCCCTAGTGTAAACTATGGACTCTGGCTGGTAAGGGTGTGTCTGTGTAGGTTCATAATGTTGCCACTCTGGTGTGGGAGGTTGGTAGTGGGGGAGACTGTGCATGTGTGGGGGCTGGGGATGTAGGGGAATTTTCTGTAGCTTGCTCTCAATTTT
>NW_007881089.1:0-558 GCF_000696425.1 Galeopterus variegatus
ATTTATTGCTATAAACTTTCCTCTTACAACAGCTTTTGCTTCATCTCATAAATTTTGTTATATTGTGTTTTCACTTTTTTTGTCTCAAGACAATTTTTTTTTTTTTTTGTCCTTTTTGAGACTGGCCGCACCGTGCTCAGCCAGTGAGCGCACCGGCCATCCTATATAGGATCCGAACCCGTGGTGGGAGCGCTTCTGCGCTCCCAGTGCCGCACTCTCCTGAGTGCGCCACGGGCTTGGCCCTCAAAACAATTTTTAAAAAATTTCTTCTTTGATCCAATAGTTGTTCAGGAGCATATTTTTAAATTTCCACATATATGTCAATTTACTGTGATTCCTCCTGTTATTGATCTTTAGTTTTACACCATTGTGGTTGGAAAAGACACTTAATATGATTTTGATATTCTTGAATATATTGATCTGTTTTGTGGCCTAATATATGATCTTCCTGGAGAATGTTCAGTGTGCATTTGAGAAGAATTTGTATTCTGGTGCTATTGTATGGAAATTTCTGGATATATCTGTTAGGCCCATATGGTCTAAAGTATAGTTCAAGTC
>NW_007881090.1:0-558 GCF_000696425.1 Galeopterus variegatus
ATAAGGCAAATCACTTAATTTAAGGCATCTTTTTATCCAGGTCCTAACAACACCAAAAAAACATTAGATCTAATTCTAAAAGAAATAGAATATTATAAATGACTTCAGAGAAACATAAACTGTTGCCATAATCATGATAACATTATGATAAAATACCAGCATTCTTTATCTCCTTAAGTAAAGTTATCAACAGAGATACTGAATCAAATGTACATCAGTGTGATTTAATTTAACTGAGCTATCTATCATCATCTGAAACCATAAGCCCTCTGCAATATTAACAGCATGGACTTTGAAGCTAAGCTGCCTGGGTTGGCCACTTACTAGCTGTGGGAACTTAACTGAGTTCTTGAATCTTTATTCTGCAGTTTCCTCATATGTAATTGACATTTTTAAATGAGTTAATATATGCAAAGCACTTAGAACAGAGTTTACAGTATCGGTCATCCAGGATACCACGTTACGTTTAGTTGTCATATGTCCTTAGGCTCCTCCTAGCTGTGACAGTTTCCCAAACTTTCCTTTTTGATGACCTCGACGGTACTCAGTAGTACTGGT
>NW_007881091.1:0-558 GCF_000696425.1 Galeopterus variegatus
TTTACTGTTAAGTTGTTTGAGTTCCTTGTATATTCTGGATATTAATCCTTTGTTGGATTCATAGTCTGCAAATATTTTCTCCCACTCTGTTGGTTGTCTTTTCACTCTGTTAGTTGTTTCTTTTGCTGTGCAGAAGCTTTTTAGTTTGTATAATCCCATTTGTTTATTTTTCCTTTGGTTGCCTGTGATTTGCGGGTCGTATTCATGAAGTCTGTGCCCTGTCCTACTTCCTGGAGTGTTTCCCTATGTTTTCTTTAAGGAGTTTTCTTGTTTCACGACGTATATTTAATTCTTTAATCCATTTTGAGTTGACTTTGGTATAGACTAAGAATGATAAATGTTGGCAAGTTTGAGGAGAAAAAGGAGCCTCCTTCACTGTTGGTGGGGCTGCAAAATGGTGCAGCCTCTATGGAAAATGGTATATGGAAAATGGTATGGAGGTTCCTCAAACAATTGCAGATAGATCTATCATATGACTCAGCTATCCCACTACTGGGAATATACCTAGAGGAATGGAAATCATCATCTCGTAGGGATACCTGTACTCCCGTATTTGGT
>NW_007881092.1:0-558 GCF_000696425.1 Galeopterus variegatus
GACCAGTTGGACTTGACCGACATCAACAGAACAACAATCTCAGAGTATACATTCTTCTCATGTGAACATGGAACACTCTCCAGGATAGGCCACAAATTAGGTCACAAATCAAGTCTCCACAAATTCAAAAAAATTGGAATTATTTCTTGTATTTTTACAGACCACAATGGATTAAAAGTAGAAATCAATAACAAATGAAACTCTGGAAACTATACAAATATGAGAAAATTAAACAACAGTCTACTAAATGACATACAGGTCCAAGAAGAAATTAAACAGGAAATCAAAAAATTTATTGAAACTAATGAAAATAATGATACATCATACCAAAGCCTGTGGGATACTGCAAAAGAGGGAGGTTTATTGCAATAAATGCTTACTTCAGAAGAATGGAAAGATGACAAGTAAACAAGAGACATCTTGTTTAGAAAAGTGTCATCGCACCTCAAAGAACTAGAAAAACGAGAACAATCCAAACTCAAAGTTAGTAGATGGAAATAAATAATTAAGATCAGAGCATAATTAAATGAAATAGAGACCAAAAAAAAAAAAAAAAAA
>NW_007881093.1:0-558 GCF_000696425.1 Galeopterus variegatus
TAACGTTCCATTTGCTAATGTACCAAGTCAGTTATTTTCAAGGGGAAGAACCTTTTAATTACGGTTCCCCTATTTACTTCTATATAGAAGTTATGACTCTCCATCCTCAGGAGTGTTGAGATACAAACATGGCTAATAAGCAACCAATTAAAGGAAGTCATTCCAAGTCCTATGGAATGGAAATTATATTCCTAATAATATATTAATAGCAAATTTTACTGTTGTAAAACCAACTTGAAAACCCCAAAGAGATTACATGTTTTCTGACATATTCTAAAACTGTGACAAGCTGACATACAATTTGTCTTACATCCAAGTACTATAAATTTTGTTGCAATTCATTTCAGTTAATAGATCCCCCGTAATAGTTTTGACTCGGCACAATTAATCTTCGTCTTTCACATCCCAAATAGAACCAGTGTTTTTTGAATATGTATTTTTGCAATTTATTTGTGCAATATATTGTTAAATTAGTTAATATTTTATTTTACTTTTCAAATTCAGAGAAAGAAAAGTTTACCTGTATTTGTGGAAAAGCCTCCTATTTGTGGGTCACCT
>NW_007881094.1:0-558 GCF_000696425.1 Galeopterus variegatus
TTTTTTTTTTCTCTTTTTTCTTAGCATTTTTATCTTACTGGTGGGATTTGTTCTTTTTTGAGTATTCATTGTAGTGATGTTTGTTTTTCAGGTACCAGACCCAGTACTCCCTAGAGAATTTCTTCTAAGGCTTGTCATGTGGTAGTGAACTCCTGCAGTTTTTGTTTGTCTGAGAAATATACTATTTGTTCTTCACTTAGGAAGAATAGCCTTTCTGGATGAAGTATTCTTGGCTGGCAATTTTTTTCTTTTAGTATTTTGAATATATCAGCCCATTTTCTTCTGGCTTTTAGGGTGTCCAATGAAAAGTCTGATGTTAGTCTGAGGGTGCTCCCTTATAGGTGACTTGCCACCTCTCTCTTGCAGCTTTTAAGATTCCCTCTTTTTCTTTGAGTTTTGTCAATTTGACTAAAACATGCCTTGGTGAGGACCTTTTTGGGTTGAATATATTTGGGGATCTTTGAGCCTCCTGAATCTGAAAAATCTGTGCCTTTCCTTATAACTGGGAAATTTTCTGTTATTATTTCATTGAAATATGTTTTCAATGCCATTTCCATT
>NW_007881095.1:0-558 GCF_000696425.1 Galeopterus variegatus
CTGGGATTATTTCAGTTTTAGGACTGAAAGTCCTATGTCCCAGGAAATTCCTCAGTCTGTGCTGGGTTTGGAGGAGGCTGGAGACACACAGATAAACAAGGCCTTGGCCTGGAGGGGTCTGCAATCTAATAGCAGACCGAAATGACAATAATAACCAAAATGAAAACACCAACAGCAAGCACAGCAACAAAGCCACCAGAATAGGAATAACTATGTTCCATTTTTTTGATCCAGAAGTTGAGGTTCAGAGAGCTTAGACAGCTTGCCAAACCAGCGGAGAAGCAGGACCTAATCCACCTCTGTCCATCTCCCAAGCCGTGTGATTTTCCATTACCCACTGCTGCCTCCTGTATGTCTACAGAGCAAAGAAGAGAAACCAAGAGGGTGAGAGGCACAGCTGCATGAAATGGGAGCTTCAGAAGGAGTAACTACCTCAAGGTGGGTGAAATCAGAGAGGACTTCCTGGAAGAGATGGAACCTAAGTGAGACCTCACAGACTACACAGGGATTCTTCCCAGGAATCCTCCAACACAATTTCTCCCACACAATTCCCACTGA
>NW_007881096.1:0-558 GCF_000696425.1 Galeopterus variegatus
AAAACACATTGAGATATCATCTCCCAGTTAAACTGGTTATTATCATAAAGACTGAGAATAACAAATGCTGACAAGGATATGGAGAAAAGGGAATTCTTTTACCCTGTTGATGGGACTGGAAATTAGTACAACCTTTTTAGAAAACAGTATGGAGGTTTCTAAGACAACTACAGATAGGTCTACCATACAATCCAGCAATCCCACTACTGGGTAATACCAAAGGAAAGGAAATCATTATATTGAAGGGATATGTGCACTCCCTTGTTCATCACTGCTCTATTTACAATAGCCAAGATATGGAACTAACCCAAATGTCCATCAACAGATGACTGGATAAGGAAAATGCAGTATAGATACACCATGGGATACTACTCAGCCATAAAAAGGAATGAAATTCTGCCATTCATAGCAACATGGATGAGATTGGAGAAAATTATGTTAAGTGCAATAAGCCAGGCACAGAAAAAGAAATACTGCATTTCTTCATATGTGGGAGCTGAGAAAGAAAGAAAGGCCCACAATAGAATGCTGAACATTCAGAAGGAGAGAACAGACCTA
>NW_007881097.1:0-558 GCF_000696425.1 Galeopterus variegatus
GTGAAATTCAATGATAGTTTTGTCTTCAAATCAAATCACCTTATTTAAAATACTTTCCATGATGTAAAGTACTTTATGAATATAGGTAAATTACATTAATCCTCTCTTTCTAGAATATTTTGATATTTATATTATTGTTATTAAACATTTTATTTTAATATATTTCTACAAACCAGAAGAAAAAGTTACAAAACAATATATGATGTATGAATAAAAAAATCTGATGCAAAATTTAGTGATAGCAATCTTACAAAAAGAAGATAGAGAAAAAAAGAGGAAGGAGAAAGGAAAAGGAAAGAAAGCCTTTTATGACAGCACTCTACCTGATTTTTAAACTTTAGTCCTACTAGCTATATTCTTAATCAGTGATAAGCAATATATAAACTCTGTGTTACTTTTTTTTAAATTAATAATTACTTGGTTATTTGCTAGTCAATGTTTGCTCCTGAGATTCTGTAACTCATAATTTTTTATCCTCCATTTTTTCTCAATTGCATGACTTTGTGCAGGTTTAGAGAGACCTACTCATATACTATCGATAGGGTTTACAAAAATGTA
>NW_007881098.1:0-558 GCF_000696425.1 Galeopterus variegatus
TCTCAAAAGTGGCTGTGACGTATCATCCAAGTCATATTACCAGCTACCCTCTCCATACACAATATATACACACATCAGTTTTCTCACAGAGGATTGTCCATCTATTCTTTGGTCTTCAAGTTTACTGAACTTTTCTCCTGTCATGCCCAAACTGCTATTAAGGCCAATTAATAATTTATTTTTTATTTTAATTTTTTAATTTTAATTTTATTTCCTATAATTTCCATTTGTATTTTGAGATTCTTTTGCCATATATTTCTTTAATCTTATAAAATTATTTATTCAATTTTATGCACATATCTATAATAGCTGATTTACTGTGTCTTTATAAGATAAATTCCAAACCTGGGCCATCTCATAATTATTTTCTATTAACTTTTTTTTTTTTTTGCTTAATGAAAGTAAATTTTCATTTTTTTCATTTTCCCATTTCCTTGCATGTCTAATAACACATAATTGTGCTGGATGTCATTAATGATTCATTATAAAAAGTCTATATTATATTGCATTCTCTTGAAAATTGCTGTGTTTTAGTCAATAAACTTCTGTAAACTTGGT
>NW_007881099.1:0-558 GCF_000696425.1 Galeopterus variegatus
CTGTTTTGGTCACAGTTTCAGCAATTCTTGGTAGTTTTGAATTGAAAAGCCCACAAATATCGTACAAGCCATTACCACTTCACCTTAGGGGTGAGATGACTGATGTTCAGATCTGAAATATTCTAAAAGAGGATCCCTTTCCTAACCTCATACCATTTGTAGGAAGTCCGTTAAGTATATTGAAGATACCTGTGCACATTTCTTAGCTCCTATTGTGGACTGGATCCTGTCCCTCCTACCAAATTAACATGTTTCGCCTTAACCCCAGTGAGACTGTATCTGGAGATAAGTCCTTTAAAGAGGTAATTAAGATTAAATGGCATCATAAGTGTGAGGTTCTGATCCAGTAGAATTGGTGTCGTTTTGAGAGAAGGAAGAGATAGCAGGGTGCAGGTGTACGGAAGAAAGGCCATGTGAGGACACAGAGAGAAGGTGGCTGTCTGCCAGCCAAGGAGAGGCTTCAGGAGAAACCAATCCTTCTGACACCTTGATCTTGGATTCCAGCCTCCAGAACTGTGAGATAATAAAAGCCTGTTGTTTAAACGATTCATTTCGGGC
>NW_007881100.1:0-558 GCF_000696425.1 Galeopterus variegatus
TTTTTTCCTTTTTGTCTTTTTTACTGACCGGTAACGGGATCGCAACCCTCGGTGTGGCGCCTGTACTGGGGACTGGCAACCCTTGGTGTTGCGCCCACACTGCGCTCAGCCAGTGAGCGGGAACCGGTCTCCACATGGGATCCGAACCCTCAGCGGGAGCGCCGCGGCACTCCCAAGCGGCACACTCTCCAGTGCACCACCGGGCCGGCCCTTTATTTGTTTTTTTTTAATGGTTGTTTTATATTTCTTTTGTTTCTTTTTTCTTTTTTTATTGTTTATCTTTGCTGAGTTTTTTTTTTCCTTAGGTAGTGATGAGATACAGTTTCTCTTTCTCACTTGTATATCTGTTCTACTAGAGGTTTTTATTGTTTCCTATACATTTATGGTGATATATATTTATCTTTTGATTCCAGATCTAGGACTTCTTTGAGTATTTGTTGAAGAGCCACTCTTGTGGTGAATTCTTGCAGTTTTTATTTGTCTGGGTTAGATAATAGTTCTCCTTCATTTCCGAGGGAAAACTTTTCTGGATATAATATTTTTGGTTGGCATTTTTTT
>NW_007881101.1:0-558 GCF_000696425.1 Galeopterus variegatus
TCAGCAGATAAGGAAGTGAGCAGCAGACGGTTTACTGAGAAAACCGCATTGCGGGTTGTTCAGGTAAATGGAAAATTCCCCTGTTATCTATGGCAAGTTGCAAAGTTACCTACACCCACAGTGCACAGGAGGGGGAGGGACAGAAGATAACAGCAAACAAGGCTCTGAGGCCTCGAGGCAATAGCCGGGCTCTATGGCTCCGGACAGGCAGGCTCTTAGGCAACAGCTGGGCTCTATGGCTCTGGACAAATCACCACAAACTTAATGTCTTAAAATAATACAAATGATGATATTACAATTCTGGAGTTGAGAGTTCCAATTTTAGCTGGACTGGGCTGGGTTCAAGGTGTCAGTAGATATGGTTCCTCCCAGGAGCTCTAGGAGATAATCCATTTCCCTGACTTTTTCTGCTTCTAGAGTCCATCAATATTTCTTGGCTGTGACTCCTTCTCTGAGAAAGAAAGAAGGAAGGAAAGAAAGACCACAGTAATGTGATGGTCTTACAGAACGAGGGAACATTCCTAGGGCTACAAAGTGGAGTGGGGAGGGAATGGTGAG
>NW_007881102.1:0-558 GCF_000696425.1 Galeopterus variegatus
TACGCTGCTCGTAGCTGGGTGTTTTGCAGAGGTGCACCAAGCAGGAGAGCAGTGGGGGCAGCGTGCCCCGGTCTGTAGAGAATTGAACAACAACACCAACACCAGCTAAAAGTCCACCTGCTTTTTATCATCACTATGCACCAGCAATTCTAAATCATGCCAGTGATAAAACACTCACCCTTGTCCAGGTCACCCATTCCCGCTATGTCCAGCACCCAGCACAGTGTCGACTTCATAAACACTTTGCTGGAATTTTGAGTAACCCATGATCCACACGTGCACACGAGGACACGTGTGAACCCACACTGTAGTGAGTCATGCTATCCTTGCATCTATTGGCTTAAGGAAGCAAACGGTAGTCTTAGGTTTCTGCCACTTGACACCCCTTAAAGCCTCAGTGGAACCACGGGGCCTCACATATCTTGGCAATTGCTTCTCCCGACCTGGCTGTGTTTGCTAGAACGGTCCTGAAATAAAAGGATGCGTTCGCTTCAAGAAAAAAGAAAAGAGCAACATAAATTTAAGACAACTCACTTGAATTTACTCAAGAAAGGCACA
>NW_007881103.1:0-558 GCF_000696425.1 Galeopterus variegatus
GTAGCTTTGAATTTGGAAAGGATGTCCCATCCCAGTAAGGGGGCTGGGCATTGAGGCATTACTAAAAATTTTTGTGTGAATTGGGTGTGATGTGGGGTGCAGGAAAAGGGTTGAGTGACCCATGGGTAGTATTCTGATCCTGTGACCCCTACTATTGTGATAGAGGATGGGGTTGTTGGTCCTGCATATTCAGGAAGGGTAGAGTAAGTGGCCCCTGTATTGATGACAAAAGAGATCCGCTTACCTGCTACAAAGAGAGTTATCCTATGCTCATGTGTGGTGCTCTCCATGGGGGCCTCAGACTCTGGGAATTGTCAGTCCTCCTCCTGAGCAAAGCTGAAAAGCTCTGGTAGGGATGGCCATGGAACTAAATGTTGTAAGTTAGAGACTGGGCTATTCCCTCTCTGGTGAGTGGAACAGTCAACCCCACAGTGACCTGGCTATTTGCAGTGAGGACAGGGCCCAAGAGGAGGCCTGGAGTTAGGACAGGTCTATATCCAGTGGCCCCGTTGACCACATTTGAAGCAGTTCCTGGGTGGCTTGCCCCTAGAGGCAGCC
>NW_007881104.1:0-558 GCF_000696425.1 Galeopterus variegatus
TTATAGCTTTGTAATATAGTTTAAAGTCAGGTAGTGTTATGCCTCCAGCTTTACTTTTTTTTACTCAGGATTGCTTTGGCTATGCATGGTCTTTCATTGTTCCATATAAACGTCTGGATAGCTTTTTCATCTCAGAGAAAAAATAACATTGGAATTTTGATGGGGATTGCATGGAATCTGTAGATCACTCTGGGTAATATGGACATTTTTACAAATGTCCATATGATAGTGAAGAACTTGAGGTTCTACTCTGTGTCAAGTTTATAAATACAAAAGTAGATATTCCACGTCGGCAGCTGGAGGCATAATCCTATATTTTTACAGTCAAGTAAGTGGATGGTAGATCATACTTTTTTGAAAATTAAGAAATCAACAAAACTATGTTCCTGGGTATAGTCAAGAAAGAACATGTGGGCAAGGCCAAGATTATCCATGGAAATATACACAGGATCTTATGCCCTGACAATTGGCATAGAATTGTGGACTTTTCGGCTTTCAATTTTAAGTAAGACAATGTGTTTTCTCTTTTAATTAGAATTGAATTTTCAATGAAATTGT
>NW_007881105.1:0-557 GCF_000696425.1 Galeopterus variegatus
ACGATAACAGAAATATTCTATTCTGTGCTATCCAATATGGTAGCCACCAGGCACACGTGGCTATGGAGAACATATTCATATGTGGTTAGTGTGACTGAGGCACTGATAATTTTATGTAATTTTAATTGAGTTAAATTTAAATTGTTACAAGTTTGTAGCAACAGCTAGAAGTTACTGTATTGAACAGTGTAGGCCTATAGTATTACTTTGCATATAGGAACTGAAGATATTTTATTTAGGAACGGGGAAGAGCTCCTACAGCTCTGGGCAAGGTCTAGGCAAGGTCTGGGCCACAAATTCTCCACCAGGGCTGATTTTGCCCCAGGGCACATTTGGCAATGTCTGGAGACATTTTCAATTGTCACATCTAGGGGTGGTGGTGCTACTGGCATCTAGTGGGTATAAGCCAAGGATGTTGCTAAACATCCTTCAACACACAGGATAGCCTCCCACAGAAAAATAATTATCCAGCTCAGAATGGCAATAAGGCCAGTGTTGAGAAACCCTGATTTAGGTCAAAAAATAAATGAGGTGACACAGGCACAAAGTGTCTTTTA
>NW_007881106.1:0-557 GCF_000696425.1 Galeopterus variegatus
AATAGGAAATCTCAGCAGAGAAAGAGAAATAATAAAAAAGAAAATCCAAGTGGAAATACTGGAACTGAAAAAAATACAGTGAGATGAACTTAACAACAGGATAGATATGTCAGAGGAAAGAGTAAATGTGTGTGGAGATAGGTATCTAGAAATTATCTACAATGAAAAAGAGGAGAGAAGACACTGGAAAAAATCAAGCACACCCCAGTGTCACAATATAAGGAAGGTATAACTAATGTATAGTTGGAGTCCCAAGAGGAGAAGTTAAAAAAAAAAAAAATGCTGTAGTAAATATAATTGAATAAAATTCCCCAAATGTGGTGGTAGTCATAAATTTACATATTCAAAAAGCTTAATAAATCCCAGCAGAATAAATGCTAAAATAAATAAATAAATAAATAAATAAATGTGTAAACTCATTGGAATCAAACCACCAATTTAAAAAAAGAAAAAAAGGCCATTTCACGAAAAAAATGGCGACGGGTCTGGAGCGCCAGCGTCAGGAAACAGTGCGATCCTGAGAGCTGTGTGCTGTGATACCAGAGTATTGACTGCAT
>NW_007881107.1:0-557 GCF_000696425.1 Galeopterus variegatus
GGGGACACATTCAACCCCTAACAGCATGTACACAGATTCAAATCTGCATATTCAGTTTTATGTAAATGGGAACATGCCACATGTGCTTTCGTGCTTTCCATGTGATCTGTCTTTTCCCTCCCCAGCGTGACAAGGGTACTTTTGCATGCCTTCAGATGTCCACACTGAAGCATCAGGGCACTGGACAGAGTGGAGGGGAAGGGACAGGCTGAGATAAAGGTTTGGGTCTTATCTCACACAGAAGGAGGAGACGTTGACGGACTGAAAATTTGGTTTCCTTTTTTAAGAGGCTCATCCTGACTACTAGTTGTGACACGAATGTTTGTTGCCATTATTCAGTCAAAATCTGTGCCTAGACGATGCTTCAGTGATGTTCGACCTCAGACGTGAGAGAAGTGAAAACAACAGTTTCCGCTCAGTCCAAGCCTACGCGTAGGCTTCTTTGATTTGAATTTGTTAATTATCAGGAAAAGAGCCATCAACTATAAAGGACTTCCCTTCTCTATAGAACATATCCATTTTTCCAGAAATAACATGTGTTCATGGTAAAAAAAAAA
>NW_007881108.1:0-557 GCF_000696425.1 Galeopterus variegatus
TTTTTTTTTTTTTAAATTAGACTGAGATTATGGATTTGGGCGAAGAGTACAGTAGAAGTGAAGCACCTTTCTCATGATATCAATAGGCCATTTTACTACTGGTGATGTTAACCACTATTACTTGGTTAAAGTGCTATCTGGAAGGTTTCTCCACTGTAAAGTTACTGTATTTCAGTTTCTAAATTCTGTTCTTAAAGTGAGTCACTAAATCCAGTCCTACTCAAATGGCGGAGGAATTAAACTTTACCTTCCAAAGGGAGGAGTTTCAAATATTTTGTAGACATAAGTTAAAACCATCATAGTAATGACTAAGCATTTTCAGTGAGATACTTTGAGGCTATGCAAATATCCTGTTTCCCCTTAAAGGATTTTCCACTAATTTTAACATCCATCAGTGGATCTTGCCGTGTGACTTTCCAGTCCCTCATTCCTTCTACGTTTACTCATTGGAATTGTTCTGTTAGAGCTTTCCCTTCTCCTCCATTTAGTTACTCATTCATTTATTTATATAAACATGGGCTCATAGATATTAATTTTACATTTTGGATTATAACATA
>NW_007881109.1:0-557 GCF_000696425.1 Galeopterus variegatus
CTCTACCACTGTTCTAACTACCACATCTTCGGTTCAGTGAGGTATGCTGGATTCTAAGGGGGGAAGGTTCCCTGACGCTTTTTCACCAAGATTTTCAAACAGAATTTTCACAAGCCGTTTACACCATAGGCTCCATTGGGCTTCTGCATAAAACGTAATTCCTATAGGCTAGATGTGAGAAGCACATTGTGACGCTTTTTCCCTTAGAGTTAAAGTTGCTTGGAAAATCTCCACCTCCAGGCAGTGTTTTTGGCAGAGATATACAACAAACTTTTCAAGCCTGTTTGAATGCCATTTGCAGTGTGATTTCCCGTCTAATTTCTTTCAACAAATTGTTTTGAGCTCTCCCTCTGTTCTAACCACCACTTGTTCAGTTCTGTGAGTTATGCTGGACTCTAAGCTTGGAATCTTCTCTGATGCTTTTTCACAGAGATTTGGAAACAGATTTCTCCCAAGCCGTCTCCACCATAGGCTCAAGTAGGTAGAACTTGCAAATCTAAATTCCTACAGGCTCGATGTGAGAAGCACATTGTGCAGTTGTTCCCTTAGAGTTAAAC
>NW_007881110.1:0-557 GCF_000696425.1 Galeopterus variegatus
CTTAAAAAGAGGCTGTTTGTATTTACATGTTTACATCTAAATTTGAGGTGAATGTCCTATGCTATTACAGAAATTTCCCTCATGCTTGGAATGGATAATATGAAAGATTTCAGTGCATTCCTCTCCTGGTTTGTAATTTTTCTTACAATATAATTAAATTATTTTTTACTATTAATCACACATGGAATTATGACTCAAAAAATACCAGTCTAGTTCCTTGCTGTAATGATGGTATATACTTGGGGGGAAAAAGTGGATATATACTTGGGGGGAAAAAGTGGATATTTTAAAACACTTGCCATGGAAAAAAAAAAAATCTCCTGAGTTAATAAGCCACAGTTTGATCAGAAATATTCTACTACTAATTACTCCTTCAACTTTATTGATATGAAAATTTCTTAAAAAAAAGCTCTATAATTTGGTGAATTTAGCAACTTGTTTTTGTATGTACATTTCCTCAAAGTGTTTTTTAAAATGAGACCCAAATTCACACTACGGATAAAAGTGTAAGGTATGCTTTGCCTATTTTCTTACTAAGATAATATTTTGCAGTGTAC
>NW_007881111.1:0-557 GCF_000696425.1 Galeopterus variegatus
GTCTATTAACTCTTTCTGGAACAATTAAAGATAAACAATCTCACAAAAATAATTTGAAAAAAAAGTTTATCATATGTCTCATATTTCCTTTCTTATTCTTTTTGCATTGTTTTACCATATTTCCTTGAATTTCTTTTCTACACTACTATTGATGTATTTTAAATTTTATTACAATGTTTTATATTTCTAATAATTCTTCCTCAGTTTTTCTGAAGTGTTCCTTTTAAAAAGAATCTTGATCTTTTTATAGATGTAGTGTTTTCTTGAAACTTCCTGGGGGTAATAATTAAATGTATTTAAAGTTATTTTCTGTTCCTTGAAACATGTCTGCTTCCTCTGGGATCAGCTTTTTTTCTGTGTTTATCATGGTCTTTCTTTTTTTAACTACAGGATTTCCTCAAATATCTGATAATTGTCAATTTTCTAATCATATTTAAGAGCAAATTAGGTGTTGACTGATTGGGTACTTAGAAAGAGGAGGGTTTGGGCCAGCCCTGTGGCTCACTTGGGAGAGTTCTGTGCTGGTAGCACCGAGGCTGTGGGTTTGGATCCTATAT
>NW_007881112.1:0-557 GCF_000696425.1 Galeopterus variegatus
GGAGGAGTGCAAATAGGAAAGGGGTTGTAAGAGATGGGGTAAATATGGAAATGGAGACATGTAGCCGAGCGAGAATGTCTCGACCTAATAAGGGAATGGGACATTGAGGCGTGACCAGAAATGAGTGGGAAAAAGGAGAAGTAATGCCTTCAATATGGTAAGTTAGTGGAGGCGTTCTGCGGGGGTATATACGTTTTCCTCCTACCCCGACTATAGGAGAAATGTTAAGTGTGGTTGGGCCCCAAAACTGCTTTAAGACTGAGAAAGTGGCTCCTGTGTCCAGGAGGAAGAAGATGGGTCGGCCATCTATGACAATAGTTACCCTGGGCTCACTTTTTGTGAGGCCATCCATGACAATAGTCACCCTGGGCTCGCTTTTTGTGATGGTCATGGTCAGGAAGGACCCAGGGCCCCGTCGGTCTTCTTCAGCCATTCCCACGAGAGGTGTTTGGGGTGCCCGGGATGGTTGGGGCTTGCTAGGCCAATCTCCCCTTCAGGTGAGTGGACAGTCGGAGCCCCAATGCCCCATTTTTTGCACCTAGGACACGGCTTGGTGG
>NW_007881113.1:0-557 GCF_000696425.1 Galeopterus variegatus
AAATTTGTATTTAGTGATAAAGAAAGGTTTTTATGATATATTTCTTAGTGAAAAGGAAGTGACTGACCAGAATAGAAAATTGGGTTGTATATTTTAGAGGGTGGTGAGGACATGTAATTACAATAAAATGGAGAAAGGTCTGGGCGTATATATACCAAAGTATTCAGTTATGTTTTGGGGTGGAATTCGAGTTAATTTAAATTTAATAAGTTTTGCTTCTTTATATTTATTAATTTTTGGATAAAGTGATTATGTATTTTTATGCAATTACACTAATTAAATAAAAGCAAAGATGATCACTGTGACAACAGTGTGTGGAAACCAGTTTAAATGATCCAGGCCAGAGACGATGACAGCAGTGAGATGGAGAGAAAAGGCCATATCTAAAAGACAGTAAGAAGGTGTATTTAAATGGATTTGACTATCCCAAAATGAATATAAGTTGAATTTTATTATCTGTTAGATTTTATTTCTTTAATAGAAGAGATAAAAACACATTTAAGCTCATCTTACTCGAAGGGTTTAGAAAGTATATATGAAATGGTTATCATTCTTTA
>NW_007881114.1:0-557 GCF_000696425.1 Galeopterus variegatus
TTTTGACCGGTAAGGGGATCGCAACCCTCGGCACGGTGTTGTCTGCACCACGCTCAGCCAGGGAGCGCACCAGCCATCCCTATGTAGGATCTGAACCTGCAGCCTCGGCACTACCAGCACTGCACTCTCCCGGGTGAGCCACGGGGCTGGCCCTAGACTAAGCTTTTTTAACTACACTAAGCACTTAAAACTTAAAGGTCAGGAACGATGTCTTTTTTCCTTTCTCACTGTGCCTTCACAATGGAAAAGCTCAATAAATGTTATCGATTAATACTTTTTATTCAATATGATTTTAAAATGCCTTCTGAGTACCTATTATGTGCAAGGCATTGGCCTAGATGCTGCAGCAACACCTAATACATAATCTCTAAAACAAAGAGAGTTTATACTCAGAAAGCAGAATGAGATTGCAGCAGGAATAAGATTATTAGCTAATGTTTATTTTTTGCTGGCTAGATTTAGCACTTTACATACATTATTTCATTTGATTCTTCTCAAAAACCTAGAGGATTAACTATTATCATCTTCCTCTCCCTTAAAGAAACTGAGTCTCAAGA
>NW_007881115.1:0-557 GCF_000696425.1 Galeopterus variegatus
CAGAGGAAAGACAGGAGTCTGTTTCCTCATAAGCTTCCCAGGTGATTCTGAGGCCCAGTCAGTTTGGGAAAGCACAGGTCCTTGGGTTAAAACTCGAAGTCCTTTGTGTGGCACGTGGGTCCCTCCAGCCTCACCTCTCACTACCCCAACAGCCCACCCTGCATCCCCACCATACTGAATTGCTTCTAGTTCCCCCAGCGGCTATGCTGGTTCACGTCTTCTTGCCTTCCTCCAGGCTTTCCTTCAGCCTGAAATATGCTGCTTCACTCCATGTACACATACATTCTGCTGTGGACTGAATTGTACCTTCCTACCCCCAAAAGTCATGTTAAAGCCCTAACCCCCAATATGATGGTATTAGGAGGTGGGACCTTTGGGAGGTAATTAGGGTTAGATGAAGTCGTGAGGATGGGATTAGTATCATGATAAGAAGACACACCGGAGAGCTTGCGCTCTTCCTGCCCACCCCCACCCCACTATGTGAGGACACAGTGAAAAGGTGGCCATCTGCCAGCCAGAAAGAGACCCCTCACCAGAACCCAACCATGCTGTCCCCC
>NW_007881116.1:0-557 GCF_000696425.1 Galeopterus variegatus
ACATGGGCAGAGCCACCATAGAGGCCATCTACTAGAGCAGTGCCAAGCAGAAATGTGGAGGCTCTGAGCCACACCGAGAGTGGCCTCACCTGGGAAATGTCTGGTATAGCCCAGGGAATAGGGCTGCCACGCGATTTCTGGATTCTCTATTCTATTCCATTGATCAGTGTGTCTGTTTTAATGCAGTGGACTGCTTCTGACAGAGCCAGGGGATGGAGCTGCCCAAGGCTTTGGGGGCCCAAATCGCCCATTGTGCCCAGGATGTAGAACTTGAAGTCAAAGATGATTTTGGAATTTTAAGATTTAATGCCTGCCCTGCTGGGTTCCAGACTTGTTTGGGGCCTGTTTATTTTTTCTTCTGACCTACTCCACCCTTTTGGAATGGGAATGTGTACCCAATGTCTGTTCTGACATCGTATCTTGAAAGTAGATAAACTTGTTTTTGATTTTTACAGGTTTACTGCTGGAAGGAGTTTTGTCTTTAGTCTCAGATGATACTTTGGACTTTGAATTTTTAGGTTGGTGCTGGAACAAGCTAAGAATTTTGGGACTGTTTG
>NW_007881117.1:0-557 GCF_000696425.1 Galeopterus variegatus
AATGTAAAATGGTGCATCCACTGCGGAAAACATTTTGGCAGTTCCTCAAAAAGTTAAATACGGAATTACCATATGACCAGCAATTCTACTTCTGGGTATATATACCCAAAATAATTGAAAGTAGGGACTCGAACAGATAACTGTATACCTATGTTCACAGCAGCATTATTCACAATAGCCAAAGGGTGTAAACAATCTAAATATACCTCAACCAACAAATGGATAGACGAAATGTGGTATGTCCGTACAATGGAATATTATTCAGCTCCCCTTTCCTTAAAAAGGAATGAAATTCTGATACATGCTACAACAGAGATAAATCTTGAAACATTATACGAAGAAGCCAGATGCAAAAGAGCAATACCGTATGATTTCACTTATATGAGGTTAAAGCCAAATTCAGAGTCAGAAAGTAGAATTGAGGTTACTGGGGTCTGCGGGGAGGAGGCTGTGGAAGTTAGTGTTTAATGGGTATAGAGTCTCAGTTTGGCATGACGAAAAAGTTCTGGAAATGGATAATGGTGATGGCTACACAACAATGTGACTGTACTTAACGC
>NW_007881118.1:0-557 GCF_000696425.1 Galeopterus variegatus
GTAGGTGCCAAATTGTCTTTGGCATTTGCCCAAATGGGCAGGAAGAAAATGGGCATCCAGGAGAGTACGGGATTGTGTCTAAGAAGGGTTGCCAAGGGTCACACTGAAGAAACCCCGAGATTGACTGTCCAGTGCAGCTGAAAATAGGAAACTCTCCTGCAATGTAATCATCGTCTCACTAAAGCCCCTGCCTTCAGTGCTTTCTCACACCAACCCATCTTTCACAAAGCTGCCAGAGTTAGACTTCTACAACTTATCTCCTCTGTTTAAACCTTATGTGGCAGTTCCTTATTGTGTGCAGAACAGAGATATTAGTGTGGCATTGAGGCTTTCCATGAGCTGGTTCCAGCTCTTCTTTTCAGCCTCATTTTCTCCTAATCCCTGCCTTATACACTATGCTCCATTAACACTACGCTTCTTTTTTTTTTTTTTTTCCTTTTTGTCTTTTTTCCATGACCAGCAACGGATCGCAACCCTCAGTGTCGCGCCCACACCAGACCGGGACTGGCCACGGGATCGCAACCCTCGGCGCTGCTCCCGCACCTCGCTCAGCCAGT
>NW_007881119.1:0-557 GCF_000696425.1 Galeopterus variegatus
GTTATTATGGCCCATCACCGAAACCTCCTTCCCTCCTCCCTCTCCCTCCTCCCACCCAAGATTGTCCTTTCCGTTTGCTTGTTGTAACAACTTCAAGAGATTGTAGTTGTTATATCTTCTTCTCTGCCCCCCAGATTTCTTTTTTCTGTGTGTATGTGAGTTAATTAATTAATTTATTTTTAGTTCCCACCAATAAGTGAGAACATGTGGTATTTCTTTTTCTCTGCCTGATTTGTATCACTTAATATTATCCTCTCAAGGTCCAACCTTGTTGTTGCAAATGGCAGTATTTCATTTGTTTTTAATAGCTGAGTAGTATTCCATTGTGTAGATATACCACATTTTCCGTATCCGCTCATCCGATGATGGACATTTGGACTGATTACAAATCTTGGCTATTGTAAAGACAGCTGCAATGAACATTGGGGAACAGGTATACCTTCGACTTGATGATTTCCATTCCTCTGTGTAACAAATCTTGGCTATTGCAAAGACAGCTGCAATGAACATTGGGGAACAGGGATACCTTCGACTTGATGATTTCCATTCCTCTGGGT
>NW_007881120.1:0-557 GCF_000696425.1 Galeopterus variegatus
CCCTAATGATCACTAATAATAGACAAACCCACATTTTATTGAGTAAGTAATTTGAGCCATTATGATTTTTATCATGCGAATAGGATCAGGCTGACCAATTTACACTGGGCAGAGGAAGATAAATAACCAGGGAATCAATCTCTCCAGCAGCAGACTCTGTCTCCTGGCAAAATGATATGCATTGATTAGGAAAGTGGGCCAGCTCTAGGTCCAGTTAGGCAATAAAGTCAATGAACTTCCATGTTCTACACCAAAAGGTCGGGCAGGGAGTGCATTTCTACCCATGACATGACACAAGAGACCATGGTGAAGCCTTAACTTTTTTCTACCCATGACATGAACACCAAAAGGTCGGGCAGGGAGTGCATTTCTACCCATGACATGACACAAGAGACCATGGTGAAGCCTTAACTTTTGGGAGAGTGTTAGAGAGCATGGGTTTGGCAATCAATAGACATGTTCCAACCCCAGCTCTGCCTCTCAGTTACTATGTGCATCTGAGCCTCCACCTGTGAATTCACCTGGAGGCAGAGAAGGAACTGTGGGTGCAGGATGCA
>NW_007881121.1:0-557 GCF_000696425.1 Galeopterus variegatus
GGGAAACAGAGTATGTTGGGAGATAGCCATCTTTATTGTTTGACAACAGAAACCATACTTTAAAAAAGTCCACAAACATATGAATTGCAGTTTAATGAAGGGCAAGAATCCAAGTCAAATTTTTATCAAATTCACGTTGAAAGTCCATAAACAAAATTTAGCATATCAGAAACAAAGAAGGTGTGTAAATTTTTTTACTTTTTAAAATATTTTTTATATATTTAAAAAAATTTTTATTATGTATCATTAGCATATTCATTATTAAAGATCATGATTTTTCTTTATGCTCTTTACCTGACCCATCACTCCCCTAACTCCCTCCCTCTCTCCCCACCATCTCTAGTAACCTTAGATTTGTTCTCTCCTTCTGAAAGTTCAACAAATTGTTGTGGTCTGTTTTCTTTTCTCTCTCTCTTTCTTTCCTTCCTTCATTCTTAGCATCCAGTTATAAGTGAGAACACTTTCTTTCTTTCTTCCTTTCTTTCTTTCTTTCTTCCTTTCTTTCTTCCTTCCTTTCTTCCTTCCTTCCTTCCTTCCTTCCTTCCTTCCTTCCTTCC
>NW_007881122.1:0-557 GCF_000696425.1 Galeopterus variegatus
TAAGGCATACTGCATGGCATTTGATTCATTTTGCCTAGAGTGGTTTTTAGAAGGACTTTGCCAGGCTGGAGCCCACCAACAGTACAAATTCCCACAGTTCTACCAATGCTTAGCATTGTCTGGAATGTAAGTTTAGTAAATCTAATTACTGATGAATTTGATTGTTTCTTTACATGCTTGCTAGCTTTTGGTGTTTTCTCTTTTGTTAATGACCTGCCTATATCTTTTGCACATTTTCCTATCTGGTTCTTATCTTTTTCTTGTTGAATTTCAGGACTTTCTTGTATATGGTATATGTAAATTCCTTATAAATTCTGTATGTTACAAATAACTTCTCCAAATCTTTTACTTGCATTTTAGTTTTGTCACTGATGTCCTTCATTGACAGAATTTTTTTGTCTTAATGTGATAAAATTAACCATTTATATTGCTTTTAATATCATCCTACAGTAATAAGCTCTTATTCTGTTCCAGTGCATAGATGATTTTTACCACTAAGGCTTGTAATCAATAGGTCAAGTTTCTCCTTGCTTTACCTTTTCAAAGTTGGATTTTTT
>NW_007881123.1:0-557 GCF_000696425.1 Galeopterus variegatus
AGTGTCAGAGTATCCAGAAAAGTTACCTCAATTTTTAAATTTATAATTATATGCTTTCTTTGATGAAGTCATTGTTGCATACTAAATATTTCTACCCAGACCAAAGTGCTTCACAATTATAAGGCAGAAAAAATTGTTTAAAAGGCTGAAAACTTCAGGCCACAGATAACCTGCTTCAATTTCAGGCACGAGAAATGTCAGACAAACGCTTCAGCATCAGTAGGAATCAGGAATACGTGAGAACTCACGCAGTCACAGAAAGGCATATATACTTCCAGAGGAACACAGAGACATAATTAGATATTTGCATGTAACATTTAACCCTTATGCATGCTTTTTAGCTATTTAAAATTATCTAAACTGCTTATTCTATCACAGATTAAAAACAGGTACAAGTACACACAGTTCATTAGTTAGGTAAGCAGTTTTGTGGAATAAGCAGTTAAGAAAATATTATAGAAATGTGAAATTCACAGACATAAAAATAACACAAAATTATTATTATTTTTTTGATTGATTATACATGTTCATGGGGCACAGAGCTGACTGTCAGAGCC
>NW_007881124.1:0-557 GCF_000696425.1 Galeopterus variegatus
GCGGGAACTGGTCTGTATGTGGGATCCGAACCCTCAGCGGGAGCGCCACCGCGCCCCCAAGTGGCGCACTGTAGCAGTGCGCCACCGGGCCGGCCCAAAAAGAAGTTCTTTTTTTTTTTACCTTTTTGTCTTTTTTCATGACCGGCAACGGATCGCAACCCTCAGTGTCACGCCCGTACCAGACCGGGACCTGCCACGGAATCGCAACCCTCGGTGTTGTGCCCCCCCCTCGCTCAGCCAGTGAGTGGCCGGTCTGTATGTGGGATCCGAACCCTCGGCGGGAGCGCCGCCACACTCCCAAGCGGCGCACTGTAGCAGTGCCCCACTGGGCCGGCCCTTGATAAAGATTTTAAATCAGGTATAAAATGCTCTAATAAATGTTTCAATACTCTTGAAACAAATGGAAAGATAAAAGGTCTCGATAAAGAGATAAAAGATATAAAGAAGAATGAAATATTACAACAGAAAAATACAATAACCAAAATAAGAAAGTCACCAGATAGACTCAAAAGTAGAATGGAGATGAGGGAGAAAAAGTCAGTGAACTTGAAGACATA
>NW_007881125.1:0-557 GCF_000696425.1 Galeopterus variegatus
TATAAAGGAACATTCAGAGAAAATTCATAAAAAATGTGAATATTTTGGGAAAGACTTTGGAATAAAAGTTGAGGAAGACATGGATATATGATGGAAGAAAATGGGAATTCAAAAGGAGTGGAGGTGGATGTTCAGGATACTGGGATGTTAAGAGGTGATTCTCAATGAAGCCACTTTTTTTTTTAATGTTCAAATAATTATACTCCTATGATATAAAATCTTCCTATTGTATTTTCTTATGCTTTGCATTGATTGTCAGTCAGTCACCAATTTTTAATAAACGTTCCAGGAAGGCTAGGGAGTTCTGTGTACTACACGCAAGCTTAAGGGGACAGAAATAATCCATTTCAGAAGTGCCTATACCTGTTCCCCTAGTTAGGATAATTTCATCTTTGCACTTTGAGCTGCTTCTGTCTCCCACCTTGGCATGATTCCTTCTAGCCATAGAAGGAAGACAGGTGTTTTCCTATACTCCCCCAGTCAAGCCAGAGTTAGTACTTGATTCATATAATATTTTAATTCTGTCTTGTTTCTTCCCATTTCCACCACAAAATAGC
>NW_007881126.1:0-557 GCF_000696425.1 Galeopterus variegatus
GCATATTTCTTCAGGTGACATTTAACTCTTACATCAAAATTTGTTGGTCATGCTTGGTATGCTACCGTCCCTTTGAATTCATTTTAGCTATTGAAACTTGTGAGATCTGAGTCTGAAAATGTTTTGTTGTAGAAATGCAGTGATAGTAAAAAAATAATTGACAAGTCAGGCAGGACCAATTTCCCAACATTACTTACCAATCATTATTAGCTCAGATGCTGAACATCTGGTTCTATTAGAAGGAGATGGGAGAGTTCAGCAAACTGGATTAAAAACATTGATTAGATCAATGAGGACTACACAGTGTGAACTGAGGCTCATAGTTGAATGGTACCCTCAAAAAAATCCGACCCTTATTGCTATGAACACACCTGTGACATTTTGCAATCATCTGAAATGATCACATTTGAAATGATATATTTAGGCACTCCAATCTCATGAAAACTCTCTGTCCCTTTTTCTCATACATTACTCACAGTACTGTTTTTCTTCCACTTCACAAAGTTTTCAGACCATTAGTTATTCTTTTCCTGCTACTCCTAAACTATTTCCCTCCT
>NW_007881127.1:0-557 GCF_000696425.1 Galeopterus variegatus
GCAGTTTCAAGCCCAGGATTTATGGGAGACTGCACGTAAGGATAAGGCTTCAGTGGTCACATAGCCTCAGCATCCAAACACTGTAGTACTTTACAAAGTCTCATATGATTCTCATATCTACAGAGTGAGGCAAGTGTTAAAATCCTCACATTTTGCTGTTTCCTCTGTACTTTCTTCAAGTGTTTACATTCCTGTTTATCTCATCCTAATAAGAAAGTCAGTCAGGAGGATGCCCTAGAATTAATCCATAAAAATATGGCAGAAATGGGAGAATTTTTCAGGGGCACACTCTTATGTCCAGTTGCAGTTTGTAGATCCAGAAATTAAATTTTTTAATCTTTTTTTTTTTTTCTGACAGCTGGCTGGTACAGGGATCCAAACCCTTGACCTTGGTGTTGTCAGCACCACACTCTAACCAAGTGAGCTAACCTAACAGAATAAACTTTTTAAAAATATCTTAAAGAATGTATACATATACCAAAACAGTACGTTGTAAACTATAAATATATATAACTTTTATTTGTCAATTAAATCTTAATAAAGCTGAAAAATAATAT
>NW_007881128.1:0-557 GCF_000696425.1 Galeopterus variegatus
CAGTGTCCCAGAGGTTCAAGGCTGGCAGCTAATATCATCACTGGGCTTCAGTTTCCTTGTCTGCAAAGTCATGGAGTTGGCCCAGATAGCAGTTCTGATCTCTCTCAACTTTATGATCCTAAAATTCTAAATATTTTTGGGTATTTTTGCTCTCTTTCTTGTTTGCTTGCTTGTGAAATAGAAAAAAAAAGAGTTACCTCCAGGAGGAATCTATCTCTGACAAATTCCAAATCAAGAATGTGGTGAAATCCTGGTTCTCTAGCAGAGTGTGAGGAACCATAGGTTGTGTGGCCCCTGAATCCAATGCCATGTGCTGGACAGGAGCTCAGAGGCTGCACACTTGTAGGAAAAGAGAACATTGCACCATCCATTGAGTGAACAGCCACTTTGAACAAACAATGAAGGGAAGGTGCTGGAGTCTTAGTTCAACACTTGGGTTTCGTGGTAGCTGCAGAGAAAAAAGAACACAAGTGGCCCCATCTCATGCCCCTGAGTCGGTACTGAGAAGTAACTGGAACTAAGTTGCCCTCCTTTCTACTCCAAGTGAGCATAGACCC
>NW_007881129.1:0-557 GCF_000696425.1 Galeopterus variegatus
GTTTCTATGGTTTTGACAAATGCGTGATGTCATATATCAGCCATTGCATCCTAGGATAGTCCACCCATCATCTCCACGACCCTCTTTTTCTGCTACTCTCAGCCCTCTGCTGGCTGAAGGAATACATTGAGTTAGCAGGTGGCTGGTGGCAAAAGAGGAAGCCACTGAGGGGCAGAGGCCAGGTCACAGCCTGTCAGCTGCAGGTGGCCACCTCAGACTGCTCTCACCAGGAGGAAGCAGAGGACAGCTGGGTGCTTGTCTTTCTTGCTCCTCGTGTCACCCTTTGCCTGGAATGCAGAGGAGAGGTGAGAGCAGGGACAGCATAAGGACAAAGCTGCAGGTAAGGATGGCAGACCAGAAAGACACGGAGCCTTGAGCTCCAAAGATATGTGGCGACACCTTCAGATGTGTCATCGCTCGAGGAAAAGACACTGGCTGCGCCTCAACAGGACACAACCTCTGACTGACACAGAACTTCGTCTCTAGGCTTCGAAAATGGGTGCATCTGAGTGGGAAAACCAAAAAGCCCTGGTTTGAGCTCCTGTTTTATATGGCCT
>NW_007881130.1:0-557 GCF_000696425.1 Galeopterus variegatus
TTTTAAGTTTCCTCCACGTTGTAGCATGTGTCAGAGCTTTATTACTTTTTATGGCTGAATAGTACTCTATTGTATGGATATGCCACATATGGTTGATCCCTTCATCTGTGTTCGCCACCTTTGTAAACCCGAAAATGCCCGAGTGAGCCTCTCCTGTGTTTGGCTTCCTTGGACCATGTGCTGTCGAGGTGTCTCCACTGTCCCCTCCAGACCCTGCAGCCTGCATCAGCTCAGGATACTCGTTTCACTTCACAGACCTGTCCCTGATGGCGAGGGGTCCCTGATGGCGAGCTCGCAGGCAGAAAACCAAGAGCAGCCCAATCTCCCGGACCTACTCCTGTAGGATGCCCAGTACGTGTCCATGCCCAAGCCCTGCCTGATGCCTGCCTGGCTGAGCCCTCCTTCCCTGACTTACTGGTGGCTTCTACCGCTGACTTCCCCGAAGGGGTTCTCAGTAATTCTCAGGGAAGCTGGAGCCAGACTATGAGCCAGAGACTTGTTCATCTCATCTCCTCTCGGGAGCCTTCCTATGATGCTGAGCACACTGCCCTTCCTGT
>NW_007881131.1:0-557 GCF_000696425.1 Galeopterus variegatus
AGTGGGACCCTTGGTGCCACCTCCTGCCCATGAGTCTCTGTGTGGTGCTGGGCACCCAGGTATTGGTCAGAGTGCCCTGGCCACCTGAGCCCTCCACATGCACCCCCAGGAAGCTGGATGGGACTGGGGCTCGGGGCAGCACTCCTGGGATGGGCAGGGTCTGAACTTCAGGGAGCATCCCCAGGGGTCCCCAACCCACATATCCATCCCTCAAGTCACCTGGTCCCTCTGCATTCCTGTAACAGTCACTATCGCCAAGTCTGTGCCCAGTTCTGTGGATGGTCTCAGTGGGAACCAGAGATGGTGCAGACGCAGCACCTCATTCTATTGAGGAGTGCAGAAGGAGGGTGCGAGTGGGGGAATCAGAGTAGAATTTGTTTGCTTGGAAAAAAATGTTTGGGCTGGCCGGTTAGCTCAGTTGATTAGAACATGGTGTTATAACACTGAGGTCAAGAGTTTGGACCTCCCCATACCAGCCAGCCACCAAAAAGAAAAGAAAAAAAAATTTTTTTAAATTGAGCACCTGCTATGTGCTGGGCACTGTGCTGGGCGCGGGC
>NW_007881132.1:0-557 GCF_000696425.1 Galeopterus variegatus
TGGTGCTGATAACACCAAGGCCAAGGGTTCGGATCCCATATAGGGATGGCCGGTTAGCTCAATTGGGAGAGCGTGGTGCTGACAACACCTAGTCAAGGGTTAGGATCCCCTTACTGGTCATCTTAAAAAAAAAAAAAACAACAAAACACATTTCCTACCTTTGTCAAGAAGCCCACAATCCGATGTGGGAGTCAAGAAAACGAAACAGTAACTACAATACAGTATGTTTAAGTGTCATGGTGGATGAATAGAAAGAGGTAAAGGATGTGAAGGAGGGATATCTAACGCAGTTTTGTGTGGTCCTTATTCCCAGGGAGGCCTGTGTTTCAAACATTAGATTTTATGTAAGAAGAATCTTGTCCTATGTAGGAAAATGTAACTTGCTTACGGGATTCAGACTTTTATCTTAGACCCATTTCTGTGGTTTTAATCACTCCCTTAACACTCAATGTGGTTGAGGCTTTCGAGGGGTAAAATATCTTCACATTATATAGTCATTTTTTAGGATGGAGATACTCTGTGTGAAGTAAGCAGACTCCAAGGAATGGCTGGTTAAG
>NW_007881133.1:0-557 GCF_000696425.1 Galeopterus variegatus
TTATTTCCTTCTCTTCTCTGATTTCTCTGGCTAGTACTTCCAACACTATGTTGAATAGGAGAGGTGACAGTGGGCATCCTTGTCTAGTTCCTGTTATTAAGGGAAAAGCTTTCAGCTTTTCCCCATTCAGGATGATATTGGCAGTGGGTTTATCATATAGGGCTTTAATTATGTTGAGATACTTTCCATATATACCTAACTTATAGAGGGTCTTTGTCATGAATGAATGTTGAATTTTCTCAAATGCTTTTTCAGCATCTATAGAGATGAGTATATGGTCCTTGTGTTTGATTTTATTAATATGGTGTATTGCATTTATTGCTTTGCATATGTTGAGCCAATCTTGCATCCCTGGGATGAATCACATTGATCGTGGTGTATAATTTTAAATATGTGTTGCTGTATTCTGTTAGCTAATATTTTATTGAGGTTTTTGCATCTGTATTCATCAAGAATATCAGCCTGTAGTTTTCTTTTTTAGTTATATCTTTACCTTGTTTTGGTATTAGGATGATGTTTGCTTCATAGAATGAATTTGTGAGATTTGCCCCTGTTAA
>NW_007881134.1:0-557 GCF_000696425.1 Galeopterus variegatus
AGTCACAGTAGAAAGTGAGAACAAGTTTAATAAAATGAATAAGAGGTACAGATTTCAGGGAAGAGAGTGCGTAGCCTAGCTCCAGAGACCCAGCAGGGCCCCACCCCACATTTAATATAAAAGTAAGAAATACACACTTAAAGTTTAGTATGGAGTGCAGGCTGGCTCAAGAAAGTGAGCAGCTGCTTACTGAAAGTAAGTTTGAACAAGAGTGAGCAGCTGCTTGCTGAAGGTAATTTTGATGCAAAAGAAAGCACCTCAGCCAGCCAAGTGCGGGTTGGCCCCAGGAAAGTGAGTCGCAACCGCAGCAAGTTTAATACAAAAGTAAGAAATGAACATTTAGAGACAAAGAGTGGGCTGGCCCCAAGGTGAATGGCAACCTGCTACATGCAGATTTGATACAAAAAGATATACACACCCCAGCCAGTGAAGTGCGGGCTGGCTTCAGGAAAGTGAGTAACAGCCCTGCCCTCTGGGGTTCCACTTCCACAGTTTTGCTATCTAGTACATATTCATGCTATCTAATGATCATACACTCCACTTTACAGAACATGCTC
>NW_007881135.1:0-557 GCF_000696425.1 Galeopterus variegatus
CAAAGATAAAGAAAACACTGAATACACAACTACAATGAAAATAAGATGAAAATAGCTAAACAAGAGAGCTGGAATACATCAAAGGAGCAGCACACACACTGTTGAGTTGAGAAACTCAGGACAGCCACATAAAGAATGGGAGAAAATTCCTGGCCTCTACCATCCCATCCCCTGGCTGTGAACAGCAAGGACCCAGGAGGGGCTTCTGCCTACAGGAGAAAGAGGAGTGAGCATGGCATCATGGGCCTGGCAGGCCAAACCGCAGGGAGTTCTGCTGCCCTTGTGGGCAGCATGCCAGTATGAGGAATTGCTGGGAACCCATTTGACTGCATTGATCTGGGGAGGGAGTTTATACTGAGCCACCCCATCCCCTGGGTCCCTGGCTGCTGAAGCAGTCACCATTCTGGGATAGGAGCCAACACCTGAGTGCATTTGGTCTTGTGGCCCAGTAGCCCTGGAGATTCCAGAGCCCTGAGGACCCATTATCACCTGCACATGAGTCCACACAGCATCTTGCACCTTGGGAACAGGCAGTTCAGTGCAGCAAGGGGTCACCC
>NW_007881136.1:0-557 GCF_000696425.1 Galeopterus variegatus
ATTTATATATGCATTGTTCAAAACCACTTGAGACCTGGGTAAGACTGAATTTTGAGTTCCTACTACCCTAGCTAAGAAAAGATTCAAGCGATGAATATGAAGTTAGAAATGGACAAAACAACATCCAACTTGTTCTCCTAGTGAAATTTTTCAGATTATTTTAAAGGAAATGGGATAACAAAACCATTTCTTCTGTCTCACGTTGACCCAAGTATAATTGTTAATTTTGGGTTTTTTTTACCTTTTACTTCTTTCTCTATATCTGCCTCTCTTTAAAAACAATTATATTCAGAACTGATGGAATATTGTGCTCCATTGACAGTTCAAAAGAGATTTGCTCATAATTTAAAACTTTTGTGCTTTAGAGACAACATCAAGAAAGTGAAAAGTCAACCCACACACTGGGAGAAAATATTTGCAAATCATACATCTGATAAATTACTTGTATCCTTGATATATAAAGAACATTCAGAACTCGTTAATAAGAAAACAATCAAATTAAAAATACGGGCAAAAGATTTTAATAGATATTTCTCTAAAGAAACATACAAATGGAC
>NW_007881137.1:0-557 GCF_000696425.1 Galeopterus variegatus
CCGAACCCTCGGCGGGAGTGCCGCCACACTCCCAAGCGGTGCACTGTAGCAGTGCGCCACCTGGCCAGCCCTGGTCTGTTTCATAAGGGCACTAATCCCACTCGTGAGGGCTAAGCCTCATCACCCTCTACAGGTCCTACCTCCATATAGCATCACATCGGGGGTTAGGGTTTCAATATATAAGTTTTAAGGGGGAACACAGACATTCAGACCACAGCAGGAATTGTGAAAGGAATATGTACAAACAGTCCCTGGCTCAGACTGGACTTAGATTTTTTGACTTTATAATGGGTTTATCTGGGCATAACCCCATTGTAAGTTGAGGAGCATCTGTAAATATTTAAATGTAATACAATGATCAATTTCATTAAGGGGGCAGACTTCAAAGAAGAGACAGTTCTCAGATCTTATAAACATAGTATTTCTATATTTCTAGTATTAAACACATTTTTAATTTCACCATGAACATTAGAATGTGATGGGTTTATGTAGACAGACTTAAGTTAAATTAATGTGATGTTTCTGAAGTGTTAATGAAGATTTCTTTTTTTTTTTTT
>NW_007881138.1:0-557 GCF_000696425.1 Galeopterus variegatus
TTATGCTGTTGTTTTCATTGAATATGTTTTCAATGCCATTTCCTTTTTCCTCCCCTTCTGGAATACTCATGATTTGGGTATTTGAGCACTTAAGGTTGTCTGTAATCTCTATTAAATTTTCTTCAATTTTCAAAATTCTTTTTTCTTGTTTGCCTGTGTTAATTCAGACAGCTTGTCTTCAAGGTCAGAAATTCTCTCTTCTGCTTGTTCTAACCTGCTGGTTAGACTCTCTGTTTTGTTTTTTATTTCACTGAACGAAACTTTCAGCTCCATAAGCTCTGCTACATTCTTTTCAGGGCATTGATTTCTTTGTACATTTCTTCTTTCAAGACCTGTATATTTTTTTCTTATTTCATTGTGTTGTCTAACTGAGTTTTCTTGAATCTCATTTAATTTCCGTAGAATCATTGCTCGAAATTCCTTGTCAGTCATTTCAAGGACTTCCTGTTGTGTAGGATCTACAGCTTGAGAGTTATTATTTTCCTTTGGTGGTGATATATTTTCTTGATTTTTCATTTTTGTGGTATCTTTCCTTTTGTGTTTAGTCATTGTAGCAG
>NW_007881139.1:0-557 GCF_000696425.1 Galeopterus variegatus
AAAGTTTTAAAATTTATATTTTGGGGAATTATCTATTTCATAAAAACTTTCAAATTTTCTGGCATAAATTTAAACATATTCTTACATTATAATTTCTAAAATCTCTTTACTATCTTTGATTATTTCTCTTAATATCTGTCTTCTCATTCTTCTTGGTCAGGCTTGCCAAACACTTATTTTACTGAACTTTTCAAAGAATAAACTTTTGGTTATAAGCCTAAGTCTATTTTTTATGTTTGTTTTCAATTTCATTAATTTTTGCTTCCATCTTTACTAATTCTATTTTCTTTACATCTATTTTATGGTTAGGCTAAATGCAGAAAACCTAAACAACTAATAGTAAATTAAATCTAGATCAATATCAAAAAAATAAAATGCCTTCCTATGTCAGCAATAATTAACTGGAAAATGTAATGGAAATAAAATGCCCAATGACCAAAGCAGCAAAAATAAAATATCTATTATTAAACGTAACACAGAAAATTTCTAAGGCCTGTGTCAAGAGAGTTATAAAATTTCCATGAAGGAAATTAAAGGAGATAAAATTAAATATAGAG
>NW_007881140.1:0-557 GCF_000696425.1 Galeopterus variegatus
TGTTTCAGTACCTATAAATGGCATCTTTTATCACCGCATGTTGTAAACGGGAATATCACCTTTCGTATCCTTCTCTGTGCCTCCTTCTTCCTTTGCCTCTCAGATGTCATCGGTACTTTTGCTTTTCCACTGTTAAGGTCAACCTCAGATGTAAAGGGGAGTGCAGGAGGCCATCTGGCAAAGAAGTCAGAAGTAAAGGTTTAAGGAACAGTATGATTATTTTAAACAGTCTAATTTCTCTGGCTTTTACTTCTCTGATTGCCTACCTCAGGATTCTCAAATTTTTCTGTGTGTAAGAATTACCTGGAGTGTTTCTTCAATATGTAGTTTCCTGAATTAAAGCCCTAGAAATTCTCCTTCTGTATGTTTGAGATGGGCATGGAAATCTTCATGTTCATCAAGCACTCAGACAATTGTGATGCACATGGCCCTTGGAGCACACTGCATGAAATCTCAAATCTCCTTTCCCTCGGAGATGAAGACGAACTACTCCTTTTGGCCCCAAATGGCAGAAGATGCCATTGCAAATGTGAACCATGTGCCTCCTAGATCTAGTG
>NW_007881141.1:0-557 GCF_000696425.1 Galeopterus variegatus
TGTATTTTAACCTTTTACATTACCAAGGATCTTCTTTATATTACTTTTTTTTTCTTCATTGGATCGTAGAGTGGAAACAAAATTAGAACACTGGTATATAACAGGTCTGAGACAACAAGATGTTGTACCATCTCTTGTGGCTTCAATTGGTGATACTGCATCATCCTTACTTAAAATTGAGTTTGAAACCAATCCAGAGAATAGTCCTGCTGACCAGACTCTGATTGTGCAGTCTCAGCCAGTGGAGGTCATCTACGATGCTGTAAGTGCAAGGAGAAAGTGACTCTTTATTAAAACCATCTTATACTTCTGACATATGATTTTCTTATTTCTCTTTTATATTTAACATTTATTTACTTAACAGGTAAGTTTCCTAATTTTTTTTCTTGCTTCAAAAGCAGTACCTCTACCATTTAATTTTGATTTTTCTCTAAATATAGATTTTTTTTCTACCGTAAGATTTATCTGTGCTTATGTTAAATGTAAAAAAATCTAAAAAAAAATACTTAAAAAAAAATCATGTGATTATGCCAACTATGCCAAATAGTTACACACTG
>NW_007881142.1:0-557 GCF_000696425.1 Galeopterus variegatus
TTAAACTGAACTTAATTTTAATTTTGCTTTCTATCCACTAGCTTTTAAGTATTTGAGGATATTTTTTATTCAGTTGACCCTTCAACAACACAGGTTTGAACCCCGTAGGTCCACTTATACACAGATTTTTTTTTTCCCAATAAATACACATACAGAAACTAAATGTATTTTCTCAGTCTTATTGTTTTCTTAATAACATTTTCTTTTCTCTAGCTTACTTTATTATAAGAATGCAGTATATTATATATATAACATACAAAATATGTGTTAATCAACTGTTTATTGGTAGGGCTTTTGGTCAACAGTTGGCTATTAGTAGTGAAGTTTTTGGAGTCAAAAGTATATGCAGATTTTTGACTGTGTGGGGGTCTGCACTCCTAACCCCCACATTGTTAAAAGGTCAACTGTACATTTCTGTATTTTTAGCACTACCAGATTTTCTTTAATGAAATATGTTTTCAATAAATGTGCAATCAGAAAGAATAAATTAATTGGTAAGATAATAAATCCAGATGGTAATTAAATATAATGAGTAGAGGAGTGATTCAAAACACTAA
>NW_007881143.1:0-557 GCF_000696425.1 Galeopterus variegatus
ATCAAGTCAGCTGAAGTGACTCTGATCAACTATGCTATGGCCCAAATCACTGGTCTTCCTACACCCACTGAGGCAAACTGTGCTGGTTGTCTGCCCAATGTCCATTCTTCCACTGTCCCTTACTAACAGAACCTCATTTGCCAAATGTGCCCAATATGAAATGCTTATCTTTCCAGACCTCTCTTCTTCCAGGGATGGCCATGTAGCATGGTTTTGGCTAAAGAGATGTATGTAGAATAGTATAAAAGAGATGAACTCTGCTACATATTACCAATAAATTATTATTTGGGAAGATAAGAATGCTCAGAGTGCGTGGCAGATAGTGTTCCTTATATTAGTGTTTGCTATAGAATTCTTTGATAAGTACACCTTTCAGGCTTTCTTCCTTTCGCCCTTTGTGCTTCTCCCCTTTTCCGACCTTAAGCTCAGGTGCTAAAAAGTAGAGTTGCCTTATTTCATTTCCACAAGATGAAAAGCTAAACAAATGGTGTATTAGTCCATTTCTGTTGCTTATAACAAAATACATGAAACTAGGTGATTTATAAAGAAAACAAAAC
>NW_007881144.1:0-557 GCF_000696425.1 Galeopterus variegatus
AGAGAACCTACCTCATAGCATTGGCATGAGGATTAAATGGGATTATGAGAACCTCACATGGTAAATCCAATTAATGTTAATGTTATCATTATTATTATTGCCTCTCTCTCTTTAGCAAAAGACGTTCCAAATGAACAAAGATATAAATGCAAGAAATAAAACCATTGAAAGTGCTAGAATAACACATGGGTAAATATTTTTATAATCTGTCAGCATGATATGAAACTCAGAAGCAATAAAAATAAAGGTAGCTACACTAATTATATAAAATTTAAAAATTTTAGTGTTATAACTATAAAAGATAGTTTTAATATACACAGCAAATAACTAATATACAAAGAGTTCTTAGAAATAAATAAGGAAAAGACAAACAACCCTGTAGAAAAACATAAATATATAATTCACGAAAAGAAGAAAATATGAATACCCAAAAAGGAAAAAAGAAAAACTGGGCAATATCACTAAGATTTGAAGAAATGCAAATTAAAACAGTAATTGTGTGTGTGTGTATGTCTGTGTAGTGTCCAACTGGCAAAGCTTATAAAGGTCTTAAGCTT
>NW_007881145.1:0-557 GCF_000696425.1 Galeopterus variegatus
CATTCTTTATAACTTTTTTTGTGCAATATCCAGTCAGCCAATTTTATTTTTACTTAATATTTTGTGAGCTGATTCTTGGAGGTATAACAACCAAGCATTTGCATATCTGTGGGCTTTTGTTCTGTTGCTGTTCACAGTATAGAATTATTAGTGTACAAACTTTAATTTTTTTCTTAAAAAGCTCCATAGATGTTCTTTTCTTTGTTTAATGTTTAGGAAGCAAACTCTGTAGCTAACTTTCCTTCCCCCCCACCCCCCACCATCTTTTGGATTTTATCTTCCTTTGAATTTTTAAGTCATCAAAATACTTATTCTAGATCACTTTTATTCATTTATTTAACACTTTGTATTTAAAGAATGGAATATTGCTCAGCATAAAAAAGAATGAACTATTGCTACAATCAGCAACATAGATGATCTCATAGACCTAATGTCAAGTGAAATAAGCCAAATAGTATACCATTTAAATGAAACTCTAGAACAGGTAAAACTAACTTATGCTGATAAAGTTGAATTAATGGCACCTTCTGCGGAGATGCTAATATTGTATATCTTTA
>NW_007881146.1:0-557 GCF_000696425.1 Galeopterus variegatus
TGTGAGGAAGAGAAGATTGTAGAGGTATAGTGTACAGGCAAGGAGACAAAACCACATGACTTGGCAGACCTAGTGGTGGAAGCTAAGCTGGCCACTATGAAAGGCTCGGAAAGTAGAGATCTGGTACCTCGGAAGAGGCAATGAAGGAGGAAGCTAAAAGCAGAAAGACTGAAAGTCTATGAAGCAGTTAGGGCAGATAGAATATTAGATGATATTAAAGAATTTACTATTTTTACTGGATGTGATAATGTATTGCGGTAATGTTTAAAAAAAACCCACTGCAACTTTTAAACATGAAGTACGAGGGTACTTCAAAACGTTCACGGAAAGATTCATATTACTTTTCAATTCTGTTTTTCCATGAACTTTTTGAAATACCCTATTTTACAGGTCAGATGTGTCTTGGATTTGCTTTAAAATACTGTAGCAAAAAAAAATTTGTGAGGAAGAGGAAATAGATGAAACAAGAATAGCAGAAAGTAGATTGTTCTTGCACCTGGATGAAGGGAAACAGTACAGTGTTCACTGTACTCCTCTACTTCCATGTATATTGAGTA
>NW_007881147.1:0-557 GCF_000696425.1 Galeopterus variegatus
TCGCACTTTCATTCAGTAGACAAATATATGCCGGAGAGGTGAGCAGCTCCACCTCGCTGCCGAAGCCTCGTGGCTTCCTCTTTGTTCTACTCCACGTGTCTACTGTCTTATTTCATTTCCCCCTTCAAGCACCCTGCCTTGAGAAGGAGACTGTGCCATGAGTTGACCTTTCCACTACAGGATCTAACTGACCTCCTAGTGAACTGTATGAAAGGCCAGTTCTGAACACTGACATTTTAGAATCAACCGAACACAAAAGGAGACTGTTCCAGGCCTGAGGGTATAAACACAATGATGACAATCATGTCCTCCACGTATGCATGATATTTTCACTGGTTTTCCCAGCATGACAGTAAATATGTACTATGTTCACCCAGGAAATAGCCACTTAGGGCACCAGTGAGCCCCCTCTTGGACGAGTGTAGAAATAAAACTCAAATGTGGCCTTGATCCCATTGTGGAGGATGATTTACTGACAGAATTCTAATACGTATAAATTTTTTTTTTTTTTTTTGTCCTTTTTGAGACCAGCCACACCGCGCTCAGCCAGTGAGCGC
>NW_007881148.1:0-557 GCF_000696425.1 Galeopterus variegatus
AGGGTGATATTCTGTATCCCAAAGACAGTGCTTGAAACCAGATACTCTACTGAATGATTAGATATATTGCTTATTGGCTTGTGTTAATATATGAGTGGTCACCACAGGAGCCATTCTGGTTCATCATATCAGGGGTCCAAGCATGGAGTTTGAGAATGCAATTTTGCAGCAGGTAATTCAATCCAGTGGAGAGGGCCAATGACATATCAGAATTGTAGACAGGGATCTGTGGTTTGCCAAAATGAGTAAATAATATTGTATTTCCAAAAATGACCGATCATACATATTTGGCTCCATGGAGACACTGATGGTGCTGATGCAGAGACATTTAAGACATCTCTTCTTCCTCCGAAAACATCTTTGGCTGTGAGCAAGCAGGAAAGAAGTTAGTCATTCAAAATGGCATTTAATTTGTGTGTGTGTAGCCAATTAGAAATATCTAGCTGGGTTAATGGCCAATAAGAGGCAAATCAGTATTTCAGGAGACTGTTGGTATGCAAACATTGTAAAGCAAAGACTATCTTTTTGATAGGAATTATGATATTACAGGGAAAAAT
>NW_007881149.1:0-557 GCF_000696425.1 Galeopterus variegatus
GTGTTGGGAGGTGGGGCCTAGCCAGACGTGTCTGGGTCACAGGCAGGCATCCCTCATGAGTCGATTAAAGCCCTCCCACTGCAGTGAGTGATTTCTTGTTCTCGTGGGAATGGATTAGTTCTTAAAAGAAAAGGGTGTTAAAAAGAGTCTGGCTTCGGTTTTTCTCTCTTGCTTCCTGACTTGCCATGTGATTTCTTTGCACATGCCCACTACCCTTCCATTTCCCATCATGAATGAAAGAAGACTGAGGCCCTTGCCAGATGCAGCTGCCCAGTCTTAGACTTTCCAGACACCAGAATCATGAACCAAATAAACTTCTTTTCTTTATAAAATATCCAGTGTTAGCTATTCTGTCCTAGCAACACTAAACGGACTAAGATATCAGAATCACAGAGCTAAACCTACACTGTTCAACTCCAAAGCCCAAGTTTTTAAAGATTATAACCAAGTAACTGGGCAGTTAATTCAAATACTCCGTCCTTTGGACTTAAAATTGGCTAGCACTTACAGCAGGGGCCAGCAAATTATGGCCTAAGAACCCGAAAATATTTACTATC
>NW_007881150.1:0-557 GCF_000696425.1 Galeopterus variegatus
TTTACATAATGTCACATTCCATAGTTTTGGAATGTGATAGGTGAGCATTGTATAGTAAAGTTATAAAAAGAGCAGCCTGTGAGACAAATTTGTCCTTTAAGGAGAAATGTTTCTAAATATATAGTTAGTAAACAAGTTAGATTTCAGGGCCTTCGGTTAAAGCATTATGAATATTAATCAAGTGTAACAGTGTTTTGATAGTTACATAAAATACAAATGCAAGTGAATTTTCAGGTATTTGCTAAATATCTAAATATTTGAAATTGTTTAAATAAGCTTTACCTAATGATATGGGTTAAATATGTCCCCCAAAGTTTCATATATTGGAACTTAATCCCCACTGTAAAAGTGTTAAGAGGGTGGGAATCCTATTGTGGTATTTGAAAGGTGGGGCCTTTAACAGGTGATTAGATTGTGAGGACCACGCCCTAGGCAATGGATCGATCCATTTGTGGAGCAATGAATTGATGGTTTAACGGCTTGTATTGGGCATGGTTCTGATGGCTTTATAAGGAGAGCGGGTGAGAAGCTTAGCTCTCTCTTGCTCAAGCAATTTG
>NW_007881151.1:0-557 GCF_000696425.1 Galeopterus variegatus
ATTCACAGGTCAAATACGTACTTTTGTAAAACAACAGATGGTAAGTATTTAGGCATTACAAGCTGTGCATTCTCTGTAGCAACAACGACTTCAAATGTTGTAATGCAAACTCAGCAATAAAAAATATCTAAATAAAGGATTGTGATTGTGCTCCAACAAAACTTTATTTAAGGACCCTAAAATTTGTATTTTTTATAATTTTCACGTCATAAAATATTACTTTCCTTTTGAATTTTGGGTTACTTTTTTGCACCATTCACTGAGACATGCTTAAGATTTTCAAATCCACATTTCCACGTGTACTCTAGGTCTGCCCAGCCTCTTAAATATGTATCCAAAATGGAATTCATTATATTTGGAGGTGAAAATTATTGTTCTATTTCTTTTTCTTTTTCTTTTTCCTTTTTGTTGGCTGGTTAGTATAAGGATCTGAACCCTTGACTTTGGTGTTATCAGCATCATGCTGTAACCAAGTGAACTAACCAGGGCTATTACCATTAAAAGAAATAGAATGGGACAACTGTTCTAATTACTTTAATTATGTTTGATGATTCATT
>NW_007881152.1:0-557 GCF_000696425.1 Galeopterus variegatus
TTTAGAGAAAGTCTTTCTTGTGTCTGCATGTCTTCATCACTGGAATAGGGAACATTGTTAACGTTCTATTACAAGACATGACTACCTTACAAAACTTACTCACATAAAAGTGTATTTATGTAATAAGAATTTATGTAATAAGAATTTAGACTTCTTAAGGAATCTCTAAGTTGTAGAGAATCCTGCATCCCAAAGGAGAGCCAGGGAGTTTTAAACTATGAGTTTTGAACCTGTGATCCTACTTGTGTATGCTAAAAAAAAGAGTCAATTTGTAAGCTACTTGAAAAAAAAAAAACAACTAATACTCTATGACTGAAAAAAATCAGTATGAGTTGTTAAATAAAGACACGTTAACTTCTTATTTTCCCAATGCTTAAATGAGAAAAATGTATGAAGCATGGAACATGGTAGAAATGTAATAATGGTCTTCGTAAGCCAACCTCTCTGGTGAGAGGCAGGAGATGCCTCTCTGTTCCTTTCCCACTCTCTCTCTCCACTCCTGCTTTTTATATATTTATGTGTATATAACATCCTTTCTAGAAGTAGCATCACACTCA
>NW_007881153.1:0-557 GCF_000696425.1 Galeopterus variegatus
CACATGCGTATGCACACACGCACGTTCAGGCACAGAAGCACACACACTCATGCATGTGCCCACACAGACACATGCACATGCGTGCACGTGCACACTGAGAGACATGTGCACACACAGTGACACATGCACACTCGTGCCCAGGGCATACACAGGCACTCAGACATGTATGCACAAACTCATACAGACATGTGCACATGCACAGGCATGCGTTTGCACAGATACACTTGCACCCCTATGTGCATGTCCCTTACATGGCAGCTCCTTGTCCTCTTCCAGGTGGCCCCTGGCCATTTTTGTCATTGTACTATTTACTTGCCTGATGAACTTGGATGTTTTTTCTTTCCTCCCCAGTGGAATCCAACCTTCTTGAGAGCAGGGGCTGTTTCTCTTTTGCTCTCTGCTTCATTCAACATCCAGCATACGGCTGAGCACATAACAGATGCTCAGTGAATGGATAAATGAGAGATGCATGGAGGGAGGGAGGGAGAGATGGAGAAAAAGAAGAGTAAACGGCTTTGAATCCTGCCCCTTCTGTCTCTACCCTGAAACTGTTGGCA
>NW_007881154.1:0-557 GCF_000696425.1 Galeopterus variegatus
AAAAGAGGAGGATGGGAAGAGAATGGACAAGGGGCATAGAATAATTACGATTTGTAACAATTTGTAGTAATATTGATTTGATCAACACATCTCAATGTTGAACCCCCAAAATATGTATAATCAATTTTGATTCAATAAATTTTTTTTTAAAAGTACACAAGTGAAAAAAATTTTTTTAATTTTAAAAAATAAACGGTACAATTTAATGATTTTCAGTCTACTCACAAAGTTGTGCAACCTTCACCACAATTTAATTCCTGAACATTTCCAAAAGAAACACTGTACTCATCAGCAGTCACTCTTTATTTCCCCTCCCCCAGGCTCCCAGGCAACCACAACCACTAATTTACTTTCTGTCTCTATAGATTTACCCATTCTGAATATTGCATATAAATGGAATCATATAATATGGAAAAGAAAGTAGAAATTTCCATTTCTATACTATTAATCAGAAATTGTTATGTAACTATTGAAAGAGAGAAGGAGAATTGAGAGGATTTGTAACAGAGCTGAATCCTTAACTACTGGGACAGAAAGACAATAGATTATCTCTAAAT
>NW_007881155.1:0-557 GCF_000696425.1 Galeopterus variegatus
AAACCTAAATCTTACCACCACAAAAAGCCATAGTGACCATGTAATAATGCCCCTACTTTATATCTGATTTTAGTATTTTCAGTCTTCTCTCTCTTTTTCTTGGTCAGTCTAGATAAAGGTTTGCAAATTTTGTTGATCTTTTTAAAGAATCGACTTCTGGTTTTGTTGATTTTTCTTTATTGTTTGTTAATCCTATTTCATATATTCCTGTTGCAATCTTTGTTATTTCCTACTTATATTTTATTTTGGTTTAGTTTGCTCTTTTTCTATTTCCTTAAGTTAGAAGTTTTCTGATCTGGGATTTTTAAGTTAGAAGTTTACTGATTTGGGATTTTTCTTATTTTTAATATGGGTGTTTACAAGTATAAATTTTTCTCAAAGCACTGTGGAAAAAAAAAATTGGAAGCAATAGGCTTCTAAAATGACAAATTATCTCTGAATTTCTACCTGTATGTCTAACACTTTTTAATTTTGCTTATATGTTTCTATTCCTTGTATGTTTAGTGGAACCCAATTTAAAATTGCTGCATTTATTTTGGGAAGGTTTTTTTTTATTA
>NW_007881156.1:0-557 GCF_000696425.1 Galeopterus variegatus
ATTATAGTAGTAGGTGACATATGCCAAATACCACTTTTGGTATTATTATCATCAAAACTATATTTTTTTTCAATCTCAATGCCCCCAAAACTTATTTAGGACCCACCAGTTTCTTCTATGATGGGATTCCTAACTTACTAGATTTGCACTGTCCAAAACAATAGCTATAAGCCCCAGATAGCCACTGAAAAGTAAATTAAGGGCCGAGCCCGTGGCGCACTCGGGAGAGTGCGGCACTGGGAGCGCAGCAGTGCTCCCACCGCAGGTTCGGATCCTATATAGGGATGACGGATGCGCTCACAGTGCTCACTGGCTGAGCGCGGTGCGGCCGGTCTCAAAAAGGACAAAAAAAAATAAAATAAAATGAAAAACTCACTTCTTCAGTCACACTAGCCACTTCCACGTGTGCAAGAGCCACACATGGCTTGTGGCTACCACATTGGACAGCACAGGTCGAGAACATTTTTACAGATCTTGTTCATGTACAGACTGTCTGACTATTCTGCTTAGTACAGAGCCTGATTTAATTTTTTTTTTTTTTTTTTTTTTTTTTTTTT
>NW_007881157.1:0-557 GCF_000696425.1 Galeopterus variegatus
ACGCCTGTCCTGGAGCCCTAGCCACTGGCTTCTCTGTCACCTTCCTTCCTTTCATGGCCTCACCATGTGCTTGAATTCCTGACCTCTTACTAATACCAAACAGGTAAATCTTTAACTGTAGAAGTTTGGGCTTTAAACATTGGACAGCCTAATGTTTTTTTCAAGAGCAAAACTTCTAATATCATGTGCCACAAACTCTACACCATCTGCATCATCTAAGGCTTCCTCCACACCCATAATCCAGCCAAGTGAAAGGTAAAGGTAGTCGTCTCAGTAAGTAACCTGGCTCAGATGTAGTGGTAGTCCAATATTCATTTTCATCTGCATATCTCTGAGAACAAGTAATCGGGGGGTCTTTGCCTTATGAAGGATATTTTCTTTCCTGCCAGCCTATCCTTGCCAAGCGTTCTGCTTGCTGTCCCTCCCTCCAAAGTGTGGAGACCTACAAGCCATGTCACTCTTCCCCTCCTGCTGAGGCCGAGCCAACTACACCAGCTCAAAACTATTCTACAAAATATAGCAGCTACAAAGTGAAAGAACAAAAGATGCATAACTGC
>NW_007881158.1:0-557 GCF_000696425.1 Galeopterus variegatus
GGTATATAAATACTTCTTATCAAAAGAATACAGTGATCTGAATTTCTTTCTACAAGGATCATTTCTGATACACTTTGAAAATCAACAGTTGGGGATACCAATCATTAGGCTATTGCAATAGCTCAAGTGAGAGTTGGTAGCAGATGGGGCCAAGACAGTAATATTGGAGGTGATGTGTGGCAGAGATAAAGTTCATTTTTATTGTGTGTGACATCTCTAAAGGCCATGCTCTTTTTTGAAGAAATGCCAAGATTTCAAGGGCAGACCAAGGGAGAGGAGCTAGGGAACAAAACCCAGAGAGAAACACCAGAGTGACTGTGGGAGAATCCTTAGAGAGTGATGTCATAGAAGCAAAGACAATGCAAGTCTTAAGGAGGTATGAAGAGTGCTCAGCCCGGCAGAGAATTCAACTGCGAATGGAGCTGGAGGGAGCACATCAGCTTTGACAAATAGGAGGCCATTGGAGACATTATCAAGAGCAATTTTAGAGGAGTTTCTGAAGCAGAAAAAACCAGATTGAAATTGGGAAGTAAGGAGGTGTGGACAGAGAATAAAGA
>NW_007881159.1:0-557 GCF_000696425.1 Galeopterus variegatus
AGGAGAACAGATGTGATAAGGAATATTGGAAGTAGAGTTAAGCCATGATTTTCATGTAATACATTTTATTAAATGTCAATGATCATTGTTTTAGAGATTAATGATTACCTCTACGTTTAAATTACAGTACATTTCATTACTGATAGTAGTCAAATGATGTAAAATTGTAAAAGCTACGAGAGACGACACAGAAACGGAGTGGAAGGCGCCGGACCGGCCCAACTCTGCGAGCTCTGTGAGTCACCCCCAGTCCAGCCCCACTTGCGGGGCGAAGCCGCCCGCCTGGCTCCCGCCTACCACACCAGGCCAGGCGCCCACAACAGAGCTGCCTCCATTTTCTCGGGTGGGGGGTGGAGATGGCCGGCTCAGATCAGGCAGGCCAGCCATCTTTGCTTGGCGTAGCTCCTCACTGAGACGAGCCACTTGCGTACCTCGATGTGGGGCCCCCCGGGGCCTGTGGACCGGCCTACAATCCCACTCCCCCCGCAGATCTCTTACAGGGCTGGTAGCGTGGGGAGCCCCCAGCCAGCGTCAGGAGGGCAGGGAAGAGGAGCCCG
>NW_007881160.1:0-557 GCF_000696425.1 Galeopterus variegatus
TAGCCATAAGGATGGTAGAGAAGCACTTCAGGGAAATGCCTCAAATGTCTTCATTTTCAGTCTCACCGACCAATGGGATCTCCCGGAGGAAAGTATGAAACTCTCCAGCTGTCGCTGCTGTGTTAGAGTCCATCACTATGACCTGGATGGCAGAAATAGCTGGAAGGCATGGACAAATCTGGAAGATTTTTTAAAAGAGAAACAAAAATGAACAGCCCAGAGGAAGAATGGATTAGTTAAACCAAAAGCAAACTGCGAACTTATTTCCCTAGTGTAAGGCAAGTTGGGAAAGGGCCTTTTGGCTTGATTCTTTGAAGCAAATGTAGAATAAATCACTGTTTCCATGCATTAGAGGCAAGGGCCTAAAGAGAGAATGCATCTTCCAGAAATGGCTCCCATTATTAGATTCATGCTTCTCAAATTACGCTTGAAAATTGAAGGCAGCAAGCTGGAGGTATATGATATACAAAAAAAAAAAAAAAAAAGATGGGGGTAGTGAAAATATGTCTAAAAATTATTACATGTTTTGATGAACATTGTAACATACACAAGAACTT
>NW_007881161.1:0-557 GCF_000696425.1 Galeopterus variegatus
CTCTGTATCAGAGGGTTGTCTTAAGCATCAAGGAGAGTTCACAACTGATTTAGTTATATGTCAGTAACTGGAGAGCTCCTTAAATTTAAGATGCTATAAAATCTAATTAAAAATTTTACTAAAAAATTGAAGAATTTTATGCATCTCATTATATATACACTAGCTGTATTAACTGCCATGATTAAAAAGAATAACCACTTTCAAAGAAAGTTTAATAGAAATAATTAAAAATTAATGTTAGCATTTCATTAATTTCCTATAATTGTAATAATTAACAGAGGGTTGAAATATCTTTCAATTTTGTAATAAATTATTTGGTTATCACATTTGTCAGTCTATGTCCAGGATACAAATGAATAGACCCATGTTGCTACTTCATCCTGGACATGCTACAAAGAGTTGCCGCTGTAAGGGGTCATTCAGTGTCACCATCTTCCTTTTTGGCTTCCTGACAGTCATAGTGAAGCAGAAGCTCTTCAGGACCTACAGATATTTGAAAGAAAAGAGATTTAGTGAAATTGATATTCTGCGAGCCTTCACCAAAACTGAATGAAATG
>NW_007881162.1:0-557 GCF_000696425.1 Galeopterus variegatus
ATCGATGAGCTCGGTCTGATGAGTTTACTTAGATCGATGAGCTTGATGTGATGACTTTACTTAGCTCGAAGGGCTTGGTCTGATGAGTTTACTTAGATCAATGTGCTTTCTCTGATGAGTTTACTTAGATCAATGTGCTTTCTCTGATGAGTTTACTTAGATCGAACAGCTTGATCTGATGAGTTTACTTTGATCGATGAGCTTGGTCTGATGAGTTTCCTTTGATCGATGTGCTTGGTCTGATGAGTTTACTTCGATCGAATATCTTCGGCTGATGAGGTAACTTAGACCAATGATCTTGGTCTGATGAGTTTACTTACATCGATCATCATGGTCTGATGAGTTTACTTAGATCGATGATCTTGGTCTGATGAGTTTACTTAGATCTATGAGCTCGGTCTGATGTGTTTACTTTGATCGATGAGCTCGGTCTGATGACTTTACTTAGATCGATGTGCTTGGTCTGATGAGTTTTCTTAGATTGATGAGCTCGGCTTGATGAGTTTGCTTTGATCGATGAGCTCGGTCTGATGAGTTTACTTAGATCGATGAGCTCT
>NW_007881163.1:0-557 GCF_000696425.1 Galeopterus variegatus
TGTTCTTCTTACATTGGAGAAGAGATTTCCTGAGAAGCAAAGAACAGAAATTCTCCATGAACTATGCATATACACAAGATTTCTTTTAAAAACATGTTGGAGCATGTGAATGTGATTTCACAGGAGACTAGAGGCCAAAATCTTGCTTACTGTTGCATACTTTGTTTTTTTTAATTTTTTTAATTTTTTAATATTTTATTTATTTATTTTTTTCGTTAAATTTTTATTTTGTCAATATACAATGTATATGATTATTATGGCCCATCACCGACACCTCCCTCCCTCCTCCCTCTCTCCCCTCCCCCCCATGAATGTCCTTTCTGTGATTTGACATAGAGAGACAGAGAGAGGAAGAGCAGCTAAAGACAGATCTCGCCTAGACAGATGCACTCAAACACAGCAAGAGGCCTATCACAGCGGTAAGATATTATCAAAAAATGATGATAAAAATAACTTTCTGTAATAATATCAAATGTATATGTGCTGGAAGGGAACTTAGAGAGAAAAACCAAAGAGTTATAAATAATAGTGGGACAACAGAGTGGCATATGCAGAGA
>NW_007881164.1:0-557 GCF_000696425.1 Galeopterus variegatus
TTCCACCCTTCAAGCAGTGCTTTGAAAAAGTCAGCTTTGGATTTTTCTCAGTCAAGCTGAAGAATAAAGTGGTGGATAATATCTTACTGTTTTTTCTTTACCTTCTCTATCCCTTCCTATTCTTCTTCCTTCCCTCTCATCCTTTATTTTCCTTCCTTCCCTCCTCTTCGTTTCCTTCCTAAAGCTTTTTGATGCTGTTGGCTTTGGCTTTTTCTTTGTGGTTTGGCTTGTAGATGTCTGGAAGTAAAGATACTGCTCTCTCCTGGCCCCTGCCGGTGATTATGGGGAAGAGCACGTCTCCTTCTGACACTGAGGAAACTCGAGCGCGGACGTGAAGCAAGAAGTTACAGGGAAGCTCGTATAATTTCTTGGAGTTGTATTTGTCAGTTCACCTGTTTCAGTATCCTTTTTTTTTTTTTTCCAGTATCTTTTCTTTTCAAAGCCTTGAAAACCCAGAAGATACAAGTATGCCCTTGATTCTCTCAGCCCATCCCTGCTTGCCTCTCATTCTGGTTCTGCCTGGCTCGCTAGTAGCTGAGGCCTCAGAATCCCCTTCC
>NW_007881165.1:0-557 GCF_000696425.1 Galeopterus variegatus
CACACCCATGTTTGTCACAGGCTCTATTTACAATAGTCAAGAGTTGGAACCAACCTAAATGTCCATTGGTGGGTGACTGGATAAGGAAAATGTGGTATATACACACTCTGGAATGTGGCTCAGCCATTAAAAAAAATGAAATTCTGCCATTTGCAGAAATATGGATGAGCTTGGAGAAAATTATGTTAAGTGAAATAAGCCAGGCAAGAAGGGGAAAAAAAATACTGCACGTCCTCACTCATAAGTGGAAACTAAGAGAGAAAGAAGGAAGGAAAGAAAGACCACAGTGGAGCGCTCACTTGCAGAGGGAAAGGACAGGCCTGGGGGGAGGGGAGGCGGAGAGAGATGTGGAGAGATTGGGGGCGCACGCGGAATAATTGCAATTTGTGGTCATGGGCATGCTGGTAGTATTGATTTGATCATCACATTTGGGCACAGGTGGTGACCATCAGCTTTGTACTCCGTTAAGTATGCATAATCAATTTTTTAAAAAAATATTTAGCTAAAGCCTGGTTAGTGTGGGTAATCTTGTTTTCAAAACAGGAAAGTGCTACCAA
>NW_007881166.1:0-557 GCF_000696425.1 Galeopterus variegatus
TCTAAAACTATTCTAAAATAAAAGATTAACTTAAATTTTAAAAAGATTTTGTTTTTTTTTTTACAGTGCTGGGTAGATTTTCAAATCTTTAGTGAAGTGGTTTCCAGATGGCTAAAGCCAGATTGCAGAGATAGGCAGACGCCCCAGCAAGACCCAATTGAAGGTTAATCTTTCTTAACCCTTTTCTGGCTCATATTTGGCCCTATCGTGGAGCCACCGGCCTCAATCTTCCCCTTTCCCCAATTTAATCATTTGTTTTACAGTACCATTTTTTTGCAGTTTAATGAGACAAACTCTCAATTTTTTATTTAAAACAGAAATACAGCAGATATATATAAGATAAACCTTTCCTCATTAATATTGAAAAATAGGAAAGCATCAGTAATCCTCTGGTCGAAACAAAAACTCATGAATATTTACACATTTAAAAAAATATATTGCTTTAAATATAATTACTAGGGCAATAAATCATTAAGTGATACAACCAGTCAGAATTAGACTTTTTTTTTTTTTTCCTTTTTGTCTTTTTTCGTGTCCGGCAACGGATCGCAACCCTC
>NW_007881167.1:0-557 GCF_000696425.1 Galeopterus variegatus
ACAGGTATTTCTGTCTTCTTTCGAGCTGAAGACAGCCTGTCCTTGTTTGCATTTTGTCATCACAACCTTTACTTAACGTGAATGGGTTAAATTTCCCCATTAGTAAGATACTCTCAGTTCAAAGTGGATAAAAACCTGAACTGTGATGCTCAGCATATGCTTCTGAAACAAAATGACACCATGAGCTTGAAACTAAAATAGGCCACATGATAAAAATATCTTTTAATAAATATACATCCTTTTAAGAGTTTTTAAAAATTAATTTCTGCACTGCTTGAGAAATCACAGTTAGAAATTCAGGCTGAGTATTATTTGTAATTGGAAACTATGTCCACATCTTTTTCTGTCACATTATTTAATAAATGTAAATTAAATAAATTTGGAATACTTTGAGCTAAATGTATTTATTCACTCGCAATCAAAATATCCATAGTAGCCAATGTCTTCGAGTAAGAGAGTAGATCAAATGACTATTTATCAGATGATAAATATTTTTGGGTGACTAATATACATCAGAAATAAAACAACGAGAAAAAATAGCAGCTCACAATTGTCCT
>NW_007881168.1:0-557 GCF_000696425.1 Galeopterus variegatus
CGCATGCGTGCAGGGGCTGCAGTGAGGGGTTGCTTGCACCAACCTGGCTAAGGAAGGTGAGAGCATGAGTTTCACACCTTTGGTGGTCAGCAGACAGACAGAGAGTGAACTTGGGAAAGTCTTTTGAGAAAGTTTCCTCAGTTAACAAGCTGATCTCCACTTATGGGACCCGCATTCTACAGATGAAGAAGCTGGTAATTACAGCTCACACAGCTTGCTCCAAATCACTCAGTTTGTCTTGTTCCTTCTCCATATCCAACCGTGTCAAAGAGGGAAAAAAATCATCATTTTGGGAAGATGTAAATAGTAATCAAGGCAAAGAAATACCCGGGGAAGATAGAGGCCATGTCATCTCAAGGCTGGCAAAGGACTTGACACTTGGGTCAAGTTGATGGTAACATTCAGCTAACTCATCCCACATGGCAAACTTTTAGTTATTTATTTCCTGGAATTTCTTCAGTTTTTCTGGCCTCGAATATATTCTATAGAGTGGTGATTCCCGAACACCTCTTCTCAGTCCAGATCTTTCTCCTGAGTTCAATAATCCTGCATTCACT
>NW_007881169.1:0-557 GCF_000696425.1 Galeopterus variegatus
TTGCCCTGTCTATGCTTCTGAATTATCCATGCCTCTCACTGTTAACTCTCACTGGACACTGCAGTAATCATTGATTTATGTATTGAACTTACTAAGAGTCTACTTGAGTTCCAGGGCGGTATGTTATTGATTTTTTTCTTTCGCAGCACATAGTAGATATTTACCTTGGTTAGCAAGAACTGGCAAGGATGATTTAAAACATAAGGGCATGTTAATCTGTGCGACTGTCCTGTAAAACGATTTTTGTTAATCCCATTTTAAAGATGAGGAAACCGAAATTCTAAGAGGCCACATCATAAAGATCTCATAGCTTAGAAATGGCCAATGTATTCGAAACGAGACCTGACTCCAAAGCCTGTGTTCTTTTCTCTATACTACTCCATGTACATGCTTATGGTTGGTTGTGCATTTACTGGCTGAAGGGAGACTGTGAATATCCCACTAAGAAATATACCTAAGTGTTGAAAGAGAGAGAGAGAGAGAGAGAGAGAGAGAGAGAGAGAGAGAGAGAGAGAGAGATGATAAATAGGTGTGAGAGTTTCTTTTCTTTTTGCAAC
>NW_007881170.1:0-557 GCF_000696425.1 Galeopterus variegatus
AAATAAACTTAAAGTGTTATGATTCCTAGCAGGGTACTGATCTAAAGATGAACAATGCTGGGCGTTTCTCATATGTATTTTTTTAAATCACTATTTCAGTCTAAAACAACACTATGTATAGGCAAGTGTGTGTGTGTGTGTGTGTGTATATAAATACACATATATACACACATATATATATGTACACACACATATATTTTAGTTTGCATTTTGTTTATTGTTTAATTTGTTTATTGTTTATCCATTAAGTATCCATGGACTTATTAATAAATGGTAATCTCACTTAAAATAAAACATTAAGTAGCAAGGACGCACTTTTAAATAATCAAATTTATAAGTGCCTAATCATTAGAAATATTTAAAAGTCACAATATTATTTATTTAGAAGATAATGTTAATTGTAGACTTTCCTTATTGTAAAAGTATATTCTATAATTAGTATAGCCTTTGTATTCAAAACTCGGGAAGCTCATTTTCCATGATATTCTATTCTACACAAAACATTTTTGTAATGTATCAAAACACTGTATCTATAAAGATGTTATTTTGTATAAATA
>NW_007881171.1:0-557 GCF_000696425.1 Galeopterus variegatus
TAAGAACAAGCTTTTGTTGGTGGATCGACTTAACCTTTTGCAAATTGCATTATGGAATGTCGCTTTGTTATTTCACTGATGTTACCAGCTTCTATTGTTAAACTGTACTCAACCATAACTCCACCTATGTTCTTTTTCTGTAACTTTCCGGCCTGGAGAATAAATACTAAGACAGAACCCCTGTTTAGTGTCAATTTCCCAAAGGAGGAATGCCTCTCTTTGAGGGTTCCAGGAAGTTAACCCCTTTGGAGTGTCTCAATGCTCAGACGAAATGGGCTTTGAGTAATCCTTTGCATCTCTGTCACCCAGGGTAGGGAAATGGCAAATCTGCGTGAGGACAAAGAGAGTGCATCAATGGATACAAAGGGCTGACTGTGTGTGCATGTGTTTGTGTGTGTGATATATGTATCAGACTACTTCAAAAAGTTCATGGAAAATAAACTTGAAACATATTACGAATCTTTTCATGAACTTTCTGAAGTACCCTTGTACAGTCATGCATAGCATAATGACTATTTGGTCAACAGCGAACTGCATATACAATGTTGGACTCATAA
>NW_007881172.1:0-557 GCF_000696425.1 Galeopterus variegatus
AGCCGCTCATGGCCACCCCACTTCCCCGCACCCAGTTCTGGCCAAGATGTGCTGAGGGTGTGGCCGGGTAGGCGAGGGGAACAGGCCTTCCACAATGTGCTGAAGGAACCACATGCCTAATTAAAAGAACTTCTCAGTGCGCTCCACCGGGAAACTGTCTTTCTCCATGAGAAACCCAGTTTTGGGGCCGGTGGGGGTGGGAGTGGGTGTGAGCCCAGCTAAGCCTCCGTGTCTGGGTTGGGGGCTTCAGAAGGACACGAGTGGCTAACGCGGATTTTCACCTGCAGAATCACGGTGGGCTTGTTTGGCAGAGCCCAGAGAGGCACAGGGCTCGCCCAAGGACACACAGCAGTGAGAATGGCTAACTCCCACCCAGCTCTCTCTTTTTCCTTCCTCCCAGTCTGTCCCAGTCTGTACTTGTTGGAAAAGAAACTAGAAGAGAAGAACCCCACGCAGTCCCACAACCTTAACCTCAGCACTGGCTTCCCACCTTCCCGTCCTGGCTCCGGCAATGGCGCACACGTTTTGGCCTTGGCGGGGCTGTGGACGTGGACATT
>NW_007881173.1:0-557 GCF_000696425.1 Galeopterus variegatus
CATTACGTGCAATGTTTCCTAGAGTCTAAGTTGTTTATTCATTGTTGTGAGCTTGAGAAGAGGCTGACAGAATAGAGAATGCTGATCCAGAAGCAGCTTTAGTTAGTGGCTGAGCACGTGTCATGTACTTGGAATAATGCCAGAGAGGGTCCTGCCCAAAACATACACACACATTTTAAAATCAAAATAGTGTAGTTTATACTTCTAATGGAGAGGGTGGTGGTGATAGTTTCTTTCGGAAGAAGTTTACTGGAAACTTTTGTAGCTTGGTATTGGCCCTGCCAGTTGTTAGTATTTATTCTTCTGACAAGATCATTAACAGACCAAGAGATCAATTGCCTTTGTTTATTTAGTTTCTTGCAGTGGCAGAATAGTATCACAAAGAAAAGTGCTCATCTGTCTCCTGTCGGTATCTGCTTATCCTATGGGGCTTTTCTCAGTCTCATAGTCAGTTCCGTGTGCTGCTGCCTCTCACTGCACAGTTTTTCTCTGGTATTAAATTTACTTGACATGAAAAGCTGATGAATAGGGATCCCCACTTGTAGAAGCCCAGGGAC
>NW_007881174.1:0-557 GCF_000696425.1 Galeopterus variegatus
GGAGCACCGCCGCACTCCCAAGCGGCACACTGTAGCAGTGCGCCACCGGGCCGGCCCATCGGGTTGCTTTTAAACTGGGTTTGATACTAAGTAGAATATAGGGTCCTGGGCAGGTTCATACTAGGCAAACCATGAGCACACAAAACTCAAGACCGTTTGTGAAGTAATAGTGAGTATAAATTTTCACAGCCCAAGTAGTGTGATGTACAAAAAATATTAGCTTAAAATGTTTTCTCTAAATCAGCTTTTATTTGCTCTGTTATACAGAAAATGTAATCCTAATCTTTTCTGGGTAAATGCAATCATTTCTAGATTTAGAATTCTGTCATTTCGGGATTTGCCTTCCCCTCTTTTTGCCCGCAGTAGGATCTAAGTTTCTGAGTATGTATTTAGCAACATGAAATCTTGGCGTCTGCCTCTGTGCTCTTAGCAGAGGCTCTGTGCCAAGCTGTCATCCTTTGAAATGTGCAGTTAAATCTGCTCCCTGGGTATGGTTATCCACATTGGCTCTTGATATGTTATTCAATACCTAGCCATTGGTAGGCCTTTTCCATTCT
>NW_007881175.1:0-557 GCF_000696425.1 Galeopterus variegatus
AATATAACACAGGAAATACTATCATGAGAAGAACAAAATCTATGTTTTAGAACTGGGAAGTACTCTTAAAAAATATACTAAATATGTATGCACAAAGTAGAGGACCTTTCAAGGCTTACTATAAAGTTACAGAATTTTAAAAAAATTGTTATAGTCACTTAAGAATAGAGTCAATGTAACAAAATAACAGTCCAGAAATTGATTCACACCTAAATGGTCAATTTTTTAAAAAATCATGGCACTATGGTAATTCAATAGAAGTAATGATACATTTTTATAAAAGAAATGGGACTAACAGAACTAAGTATTCTATGAAGAAACGCAAATTTTGACTCCTATCACATAGCATAAACAAAAATGAACTCAAAATGGATAATAGACCTAAATAGAAAAATGAAAACATAAAATTACTTGAAGAAAACATAAGCAAACAAAAGTAACAAGTTGAAATTCATCCAAATAAAAATCTCCTACTATTCAAAACAATATTATAAACATAAAAGCAATTCACAGAGAGGGAGAAAATATTCAAATACAAATATCTGACAAAAGATTTT
>NW_007881176.1:0-557 GCF_000696425.1 Galeopterus variegatus
CACACAACGCTTAGCCCCTCACATTTCATATGATAGATGATAAAATAATTTTATTTAAATTTCTAAGTATATGGTACCTCAGCTTAAAATTTTTACACAAATGCCAGTAAGGCACAATCACTGCTCTCAGGGAATTTATAATCAACTGAAGAGAGACGTGCACAGGTAATTCCAATTGAGTTTGATAAGTACTAAAGAAGAGTTCTATAAATCATTTTTTTAGGAAAATAGGGGAGGTTGTAAATAAAATCACCTTATATAATTAGCGAAGTCTTCTCAGAAGGGGTGATATTTCATCTGGTAGACTGTTTATTAGATAAACCTAGGAAATATTTTAGAAAAAACAAACAACATCTACATAAGCATGAAGATCAACAAAAGGTCAGTTTGAACAAACAATGGATGGTTTTGTACTAGGAGATATTTTAGAAAAAACAAACAACATCTACATAAGCATGAAGATCAACAAAAGGTCAGTTTGAACAAGCAATGGATAGTTTTGTAGTTTGTCTAAAAGATTTAGCATGGTAGAGGAGACACTTTTGAAATTATTAAAA
>NW_007881177.1:0-557 GCF_000696425.1 Galeopterus variegatus
CAAAAAAAAAAAAAAAAAAAAAGAAAAAGAAAGGAACTACTGAGTGTCCCAGCACTGAGTGTCCCAGCACCGAGGCCATGGAAGCACTCACACACAACTCACACATTGAATATGTTCAAAATAACCACACAGAAACTACACTACTGCATCTACTCATAACCAAAATTCAAACACTCTAATGGTGAATATAAAACATGTCTACAGGAAGAAGTCTCTCTCCTCAAAAGTCACTCTTTTTTTGTTTTTCAAATCATGTGAAAATGTTTATTTGAAATGGATCATAGAACAAAAGCATGAGGGGTAAAATAATCAAGCTTGTAAATGAAAATTGAAGACAATATATGTATGATTCGGGATAGACAAAGATTTCTTACACAAGACACAAAAACATTATAAAAGAAAAAACTGATAAATAAAATCATTAAAATTAAGAACCTCTAATCTTTAAAAGACATTCAAAAGAGAGTGTATAAGGGAAGTCAAGCTGGAAGTACACATATATATCCAACAAAATAGCAGTGCCAAGTATAAATAAAAGACCCCTACAAATCATTAAG
>NW_007881178.1:0-557 GCF_000696425.1 Galeopterus variegatus
GGATGTTGCTCCAAATGCTCTATGCAGTTGACTTTCTAATAAAACACCAAAAACTAAAAAAACCTCTGTGTTGCTGAAATCGATGTGATTCCATTAGGGCAATGATGGTTTCCAAATACGACTAATCATCAAACTTGACTGGGAAACTTCTCAAACATCCAGACCCCTTGGCCTAAACCCGGCCACAATGAATCAGAATCTCTGGCAGAAGGAGCCCAAGAACTGCATTTTAATGTCTCTTCAGTTATTCGGATGGTTAAACCAAGTTTGGGATCTCCTGAGTCATGATCTCCACTGTGGGTGTGTGTCAGGATCACAGACCAAGACTCTGCAGAGCACAGGCATAAATGTTTTACAAATCTTCCCATGTGACCCGAGGTACACCCCGATTAAAAACCACGGCCAGGAGATTAGATTGGAAAAATAAACTATTTGGATAGGACACCTGAACTCCCCACACTGATTGCTCTGTGTCATTTGTATCACCTGGCAATTGCGTCTGGACATTCCTCCTATCAAAATGGCACCTGCTTCTAACTCGCTGTCACCGGGGGGCT
>NW_007881179.1:0-557 GCF_000696425.1 Galeopterus variegatus
TGACAACCACCTAGCAGGCACTTTGTGGTGGAGACTCCACCATTCAATTACCTTTAAGCCCTTTTCGGCCTTTGCATAGCTAACCTGTTTGCCCCTCAGCCAACCTTTTGCATAAGCAGGTAGAGAGTATTGATTCACCTTACAGTAGGTGCTCGGAGAGGTCAAGCGACTTGGCCAAGGTCACAAAGTGGTGCAGAGCTGTGATGGGACTGAGGACTTCCTCCACATCATATTGGGGGTGGATAGGAGATTAATCCAGCTCACCTGGACCACTGGCTTCTCACCTTTGGCATCTCCAAGACCTTCTGGAATCAGGAAGAATCAGGGTATCTCCCTTACAACTTCAGTCACCTCCAGCACAGCCTCTCCAGCCCCATGACTACAGCTCTGCTTCAGGGGTCTCTGCCCTGCACTGCCCAGGGTCATTCTGGCAGCCTTTCAAATGGCCTGCTTGACTGTGCCTCAACTACAGTAAAAAACAGTAGTGCTCAACCTGGGCTGTCCATTGGATTCCCCTGGGGAGCTTTAAAATATACCGATGGTCCTCAAAAAGTTAA
>NW_007881180.1:0-557 GCF_000696425.1 Galeopterus variegatus
CTGAAAAAATAAAACTCCTTAAAGAAAACATAGGGGAAACACTCCAGGAAGTAGGAGTGGGAAAAGACTGCATGAATATGACCCCAAAAGCACAGGCAACCAAAGGAAAAATAAACAAATGGGATTATATCAAACTGAAAAGCTTCTGCACAAGACAAAAAACTGTCAACAGAGTGAAAAGAAAACCAACAGAGTGGGAAAAAATATTTCCAAGATCTAGATCTGACAAAGGGTTAAAATCCAGAATGTACAGGGAACTCAAACAACCTTACAGCAAAAAAACCAAATAATCCAATTAAAAAATGGGCTAAGGAAATGAATAGGCATTTCTCAAAGGAAGATATACAAATGACCAACAGACACATGAAAAAATGCAAAACATCACTCAGCATTTGGGAAATGCAAATCAAAAGCACTTTGAGATGCCATCTCACTCCCGTTAGGATGGATAAAATCCAAAAGACTGAGAATTATAAGTGCTGACGAGGTTGTGGAGAAAAGGAACTCTCATACACTGTTGGTGGGACTGCAAAATGGTGCAGGCTTTACGGAAAATG
>NW_007881181.1:0-557 GCF_000696425.1 Galeopterus variegatus
AAGTTTAGTTAAATAAACAAACCTGTGACTTTAGGTATTATTATTCTAACTTAGAAATGAGGAAAAGAGTTCCAGAGAAGTTATCCCAGCCATCATGCAGCAGAGTGGGGCTGGAACTTAGGTTTGATATGCTTCGAAACTCACTTGTTTAAACCACTGTGCTATGTCTCTTATAAAAAGTACAAGTTTCTACAAATTATCAATGACCTCAACAAGAAGGAGAATAAAAAGTTCACATTTCTCATGCATTAAAGTACCTCATTTATTAGATCTCATGACAACATTTTGAAAGAGAGAAGATAATTTCTACTTTTCAGATCAGGAAACAGGCTTAGAGAGGCTAAATAACTTGCAATATATATCTTTTCTTCAGGGTGGGAGGAGGGCAGACACATACAAAGAACAGCTTAGTTTATTTACCTGTTCTGTTGAAAGTTGACCCCTAAAGCAATTTGGCTTTCTATTCAACCAGGCATTTGGTCAAGGCAATAAAACGCTTCATGCCACAGACTGGGTGAAGTATTTAAAAAATGCCCTTCCCAAATTTGAGGAGTGAT
>NW_007881182.1:0-557 GCF_000696425.1 Galeopterus variegatus
CATGCGGACCACACTGTGCCAAGGGTAACAATCCCCTTACTGGTCAAAAAAAAAAAAAAAATAGAACAGAAAATTTTTATATACACTCCACCCAATTTCTCCTGTTAAAACATCTTATATTAGTATACTACTTATTGAACCAGTATTTACATATTATTATTAACTAAAGTCCATACTCTATTAGACCTTCTTAATTTTTGTCTAGTGGCCTTTTTTTATTATTTCAGGTTCACATCCAAGCTATCACATTTAGTAGTCATCTTCTTGGGGTCCTCTTGGCTGTAACAGTTTCTCCAACTTTCTTTGTTTTTATGGACTTTAGTTAATAATAATATGCAAATACTGGTACATTAATGTAGCATACTAATATAAGATGTTACTAATAGGAGAAATTGGGTGTAGTGTATATGAAAATTTTCTGTACTATTTTCACAATGTTTTGATGAATCACTATTCTAAAAAATAAAGTTTATTTTTAAAAATGATGATGCATGCAAATAATTAGGAAAATTACCTAGAATATATAAGCTTTCAGATAAATGGTTGATGTACTTTGG
>NW_007881183.1:0-557 GCF_000696425.1 Galeopterus variegatus
CCTCAGTGTCGCCCCCGTACCGGACCGGGACCGGCAATGGGATCACAACCCTCGGTGCTGCGCCCACCCCTCGCTCAGCCAGTGAGCTGGAACCGGTCTGTATGTGGGATCCGAACCCTCGGCGAGAGCGCCACCACACTCCCAAGCGGCGCACTATAGCAGTGCACCACCGGGCCGGCCCTGAAAATTATCTTAAGTAAGGATACACACACACACACACAAACCCCTCACATTTGAACATATAAAAATATGAAGATTTAAATTGATTTTCCAAATTTATGAAATACTCTATGACAACACATATGAAGACTACTACTGTATTAAATTATATTTCTCATTGTGTAAAACTACTGAATGCAAATGAGAATAATTATTTGAAGATGGTTAATAATTTTTTAATTTAATTTAATTTAATTTAATTTTACTTTTCAAAATACATTGTACTTGATTTTCATGCCCCTTTACCTGTTCCTCTCCACCCCCTTCCCTCCCCGCTGCACATCATATCTGGGCACTTGGCTTGAATAGTTCAAGGTATTTTTGTGGTTATTCTGTCT
>NW_007881184.1:0-557 GCF_000696425.1 Galeopterus variegatus
TTGGTGATGTATTTATCAAACATGAATCTTTGGAAGCTGCAGCCACATGCATTTTTAGCACGTTTGCAAGTCATTCACGCAAGCAAGCATTTCATCAGACAAGCAGGAAACTGTGTGTCTCACCCAGAGAACAAAACGTTTCAGAGGTGCAGCAGTGGGAGGTGCATCTGTGGATTAATTAAAAAAAAAAAAAAAAAATCCAATTCCTGTGTTCCTATTACCATCCTGGAGGTTGGCGTGTATATACAGCCTCACACCTCTCTTTCATTTAAAATTTAAAAAAAAAAAAAAAAAAAAAAAAACTTTGCAGCAAAACTTTAACCTTTCCTTTAGAAATCGGCGCAAAAGGTCAGAGCTGTGCTCTTGTAGATTTCCTGGGCTCAGCTGGGAACTGATGAGAGCTGCTGGCCCTGACTTGTCAGCTTTTCACAGATAACTATATAAACTCTTTGTTATTCACTCTGCTGCATATTATAAATATATTTATCTTCCTCCATCAGGGATCTGCAGGACAGGTGCTAGGGAGTTGGGAGTCCTGCATACGTGCTTCCAACAGT
>NW_007881185.1:0-557 GCF_000696425.1 Galeopterus variegatus
TGTGTGTGTGTATTTATATCTGATTACAGGGAATATAATGGAATTTTTTATAAAAACTTCTAAGAATCTTTTTTAGCAGTTTCATAATTTTGTTGTCAGATCATTTTTAACTACCTTTGAGCTGGATGATTTTCTAAATGTTCATACATGCATAAAATACCTCAGAAAAATGATTGGAGACATACTCTCTTTCCTGTAAGTTATTTAAATACTTTTATTAAGTGTTTTTCAAGCAATTATATATTATTTTTATTTACCTCTTCAAATAATGAATACATTTTGTTTAACATCTTTGTGGTGGCATCATCATCATCATCAACACCTACTGCTATTACTACAATTACTAGAACTAATGTTAGCTATTATGTATTGTTTACTATTCTGTGCCTAGGTCCTAACTTTAAAAGGTGATGACTGGGTGATGACATGGAGAGGCCAATGTCATTGAAGTTTAATGTTACTCACAGTCTCCCTAGAGTCAAGAAGCATAGCATCCCATGCAAGACCACAGGAGAACCACCAGGCTTTGCTCAGGAGGCATGAGCAATAGCAAAGGA
>NW_007881186.1:0-557 GCF_000696425.1 Galeopterus variegatus
TAAAATTACAGCCAGATGGGAAAAATAAGTTCTAGTGCCGTGCGGTAGTGCTAGGGATCCAGAATTGACAGTAATTAATAGGATGTTCTCAAACAGTTAGAAGAGAGGAGCTCAAAAGTTCTCATCACAAAGAACAAAATTCTGGGATGATCTATTTGTTAACTACTCTGTTTTGATCATTTCACATTGTACACATGTTAAAGTATAACTCTGTATACATGAGGAAACATAACTCTCATATAAATATGTACTCTCAATGGTAACAAGTGGATAGCCAGAAGTAAGCGACCCTTCCTGCAGGGACAAGGAGGTGGCGAGATGAATGAGGACACACACTTAACCTGATATTCACCGATCTCCACCTATTGTGCCCCTCATCCCTCTGGTTCTCTGCACAGGGACGCTTTCTGAAGAGTCAGAGTTTGTCCCATGTAGCTGCAGGGAGAAAGGACCCCGCATGATCAAGGATGGGACCCACCTGGGAAATGCTGGTCTTCTCCCTTCTCACTCACCTTGAGGATTGTACATGTGGCATCTGAGGGGATAAGAGAGGAAGG
>NW_007881187.1:0-557 GCF_000696425.1 Galeopterus variegatus
GAGGCAAAACCAAGATTAGAACACAAGTTCTTAAATGCTAGGCCACTTCCCTTTCTACCGTGCCACACTGTCTCTGATTCAGTTCATTTCCATACAATGTCACATAATTCAATATATTCAGTAACGTAACATAATCTGCCAGGTATTGTCAGCTATGTAACTTGAAACTCCTTTGATCCCCTAAGGAAGCTGGCACCTAACCAGAAGGTTTTGATAACATGCATTAGTGTATGGGTAAATTATATAATCAGATTAAAGATATTAAAGTAGCCTAAAGAAGAACACTTAAAAATCTTAGATTTAGCAAACATGTATTTTTAGAAAAACGAACTAAAAATGGATCACGCATATCATATCTTCCTCAAAGCAAGTTATTTTGAAATGACTACACGTGTTATATCAACTTTATGAGTACATACTTTACACCATTTTCCATTTTACACTAATTATTTTAAACATGAAATAACTTTATGTTTGAATTATTCTGTTTATGAATAAACACTAACATGTCAGGTTTTAGGAAAAATAGGTTAAAATTTTAAATATGTATTTTGTTG
>NW_007881188.1:0-557 GCF_000696425.1 Galeopterus variegatus
AGAATTCTTGATAGGAAGTCTCAGTCATAATTAGAAAAGTTCAGTCTTAGTAAGTCCTTCAATCTTGTAAACACTGTCCTGTGCTGTTCTGACAGTGTTTTCATTAAGGAGCAACAGATACCAGTGAAGTGTCACTCTTTTTAAAATGGTCGAGAAACTCTATTTGACACCAATGGTGATTCATTTTATGGCTTCTTTAGTAATTCCATGAATTGCATATGCGCATAACTTCACATGCATGTGTGCTATGAATTGAATTGTATCCCCTAAAGTCTGCATACTGGAAACTTAACCCCCACTGTGACAGGGTTAAGAGGGTGGGAAATCCTATTATGGTAATTAAAAGGTGGGGCCTTGAAGAGGTGATTGGATTGTGAGGACCATACACTAGTGAATGGATTAAAAAGTTGATGGTTTAATGGTGGTTGTGGGCATGGTTCTGATGGCTTTAAAAGGAAAGCACATGAGAAGCTCTCTATCTGCTTCTGCCATTCATTATGTGACACCCTGCTTTGCTGTGAAGAGTCATTACCCACCAACAAGGCCCTCACCAGATG
>NW_007881189.1:0-557 GCF_000696425.1 Galeopterus variegatus
GAAACTAAGGCATAAAGCAGTTAAATCACTTAGCCAAGGTCACACTTCTAGGTGGGGACAGTGTGGAGTTTTATATCCTGCCAGTCAAAATTCCGAGCTACTTGCTTAACTACCACCAAATACAGAAGCCGCCATAGCTCGGAGAGCTCGAGCCAGTTCCACAATAGGTGAGTCTGTCTGACGGTAGAGTCCAGCTGTTTTTTCACAACTATGCTCTCTGCATCAGTCCCCTCAACCCCTCCAGATTGGGGTCAAGATGGCCATGCCATTAGCACACAGACATCCCACTAATTGCACACAACATTTTGAGATACGTATATAAACCAGTGTATAAGACAAGAGTGAGCAATATACTCAGAAAAGCAGAAGCTGCAGTGAGTGAAAATTTGCTTCTCGGTGCTATTTCTACTGAGGGGTTCATGTGCTTGGTAAAAATTAAATGGCTATGTGATAAATTGACCATGAGATAAAGCAATTTTCAAGGGAACAGTGAGAGGAGGAACAAAAATGATTAAGAAAATGGGACTAACTGGGTGAGAAAAGATTAAAGGAGTTAA
>NW_007881190.1:0-557 GCF_000696425.1 Galeopterus variegatus
GAGAGAGTCACTTTTATATTTTCCAATTATTATAATGAGAACCTGAGACTATTCACACACACAAAAAATCTCATAGCAGTGTTGTTCTTATTTTAATAAAAAAAACCTCTATGTGTGGAAAAGTACAGATCATATTCCATTCCAATCAAGATGGAATTTACACTGTCAGCAATATTCACAACAGGAACATTTCAAGGCTACTTAAGTACTAATTGCTTTATAGAAAGATTTTGCAATTTTAAAAACAACCAACCAAAAAAAATCTAGACATTTTTTTGTCTTAATTATAAGCTTTAAGACAAAAAAAAAATCTGTATCTGGAATTAAGGTAAAGATTATTTATCATAATAAATGTTTTGATGCTGTCAGTCTGTGAAGATTAGGGAGGTTTTAACTTGGATTGCAGGCAGAAAAGAGTCAAACAATTGTTAGTTACCAAAAAATAGAAGGGAATGAAATCTAATATTCAAGACTGAGATCTGATATTTAAAAAAGAGATTTGTAAACATATCAATCAGAAAATTTTTTAAAAAGATAGGAACTAGATACATCTTCTT
>NW_007881191.1:0-557 GCF_000696425.1 Galeopterus variegatus
TAACTGAGGAAATCACTATTTGACAATCAGTGACATCCTTCACTCTCTTACCTCCTGATGAGAGATTGCAGGAAAGAAGGCGATAAATTAGGTCAGGCAGAAAAAGTGGCTGCATTGCATCCAATCCTGTCACGTCGGCAGCTTTGGGAAGAGGGAGGTTAGGGTTAGGGTCGGCCGTGGGACTGGGGTCAGACGTGCAACAGGAAAGGCTCGGAGGCCGGCCCAGGAGTGGGGTCAGCGCCGCCGCCACGAGACGCTGATCTGTTCCCATGTGAAAGGCAGAGTGTGAGCCCTCAAAAGCGCGCCTGGCTTCCTAAGTTTAGTCTTAGCAGATCTGCTTTTCAAGACTCCAAGGTGCTGAATTTCAGCCACTTGTGTGTTGAAAGTGGAATCCGGTAGTATTTCTCTGCCGACCCACAGACTGGGTGTAAACCCTCCCCAGCGAGCTGCGGCCCTCCCGCCAGCTCTGACTGACCCCCTCTCCAGTCAGTTGCTTGGGTGTCTACCTGTTCTTTGTCACCCCAGTTTTACCAGAACCAGCCCCAGTTTTGGGATCA
>NW_007881192.1:0-557 GCF_000696425.1 Galeopterus variegatus
TATCAGGACTGTGTGCTGTCTTTTCCCTGCCTGCAAGGGGAGAATCTTAATGAAACTGCTCCGAGCTGGGGGGTGGGAGGGGATGTTCATGTTCCTGTGTTGTTGGAATGAGTGTGGCCAGGTTGCCTGGGCCCCTGTCAATCCGGCATGTTCCTGTTGCCAGGACTTGGCTGTAACTGCATGATGTAGTCAGTGGTAACAGGCTCGGTAATTGCTAATAAAATTTAAATGACTGCAAAATCACAGAACATCAAAAAAAATTTTTTTCCTGGCACATCCAGACAAATCTTGCTGATCCAAGTGAGGCTGTGACTGTGCAGTCTTTTTATTTTTATTTTTTTATGTAGCCTTGCACTTTCATCTGCAACACAGCTAGTGAGCAGTTGCCAAGTGGCTTTAAAAAAAACTCCAGAGACAGATGAGGAAATAATAATTTCAAAAAGAGGATGTGGTGCTTTCTTATAATGCAGAGACGTGACCAGAGAGACCCTTGCTAGTAACACTCGAAGATTAGTTTTCTGAAGGTTTAGAGTGGAAGAGGATGCGGGGAGAGAATC
>NW_007881193.1:0-557 GCF_000696425.1 Galeopterus variegatus
CTAACTATGAATTTAGGAGGAAATATTTTATTTTTATAATGATAAATAAATAGTACTTTTTTAAAAAGCTATAAAAAAATTTTCACTAAACTATATCATTATTAAATTAAATAAGGGTTTTTATAACTATTGTCAGGTGAATTCATATTCAAAAGTAAATATGAAAAACTTTAATAAATTTCAAGTTACTCTATTGGTCCATTATTGCAAATTTAAAGTTATAATGATTGACATTCAAATCTTTGGTACTCTACTCCTGTCCTTAAGTATTGTTTAGAAAGATTTGAACTGAATTTTTAACTTTACAGGTCCAGGAAAAAGTTAGTCAAAATTAAGCCATACTGGAAACATGGAAAGTTAGATTCTTCCTCTATTATTGATTTTTTCTGGAAATATGCAGTACACGATAAATTCTTTCCCTGCATAAAAGATTTTATTGGAGATTTTGTTGATATTAGCTATCTTTGCTGTAGCTCATTCATTCATTTATTCATGATTTTTTTTTTTTTTAGTGCATTGGTTTTAACATCTACACTATAATAAACAGAGGTATATTC
>NW_007881194.1:0-557 GCF_000696425.1 Galeopterus variegatus
CTATAGAAATACAATTATGGGCACTTGATTTAATGTCTTGAGAAAAGATTCCCTGGGAAGTGTGTCACTTTGATCAACCTTAATTTATAGCAACAGAAGCATCTGGATCCGATTTCTGTGGACATCAAATTTTTAAAAAATTAGTTAATTTATCCACACTACACCTCTGAGCTGCATCATTTCATTTAAGTGACAGTAGCTGCATATGCAAAAATATATTGAATTTTTTTTATTAACTCTAATTCATATGCTCAGTATTTTAATCTTAATCTTGAAGTATTTAGGTTCAGCATGACTTGCTAGTATGAATAAAATTCATTGGATCATAAAAGAAGATAGAAAAATTAAATGATCTGAAATACATTTTATATGAGACTTTCATTTTTCAATAAAGCTTCAGAAAACATGCTCATATTCTATAAGAAGGAATATATTAAAGCCACATTGGAGATTTCAATAACTTCTCATGCTTGCAATGGATTATTTAGATGTTTATAACTGAAGGGAAATGTTTTCCATCAAAATCTGCTGAATTATGTTTTCTAGGGATATTTTTC
>NW_007881195.1:0-557 GCF_000696425.1 Galeopterus variegatus
TTTCAATGCTTTTAAATAATTATTAATTTGATGTTCAAACTGATCTCTCTTTGGCCACTGTGAGTCCTTTCAAGCTGGATTTTTGACATGTCTTTTTGACATGTCTTTTTGACATGATCTCAAGAGTTTCTGAGTGCTTTCTTGCTTTCAAGAATGACAAGATATTTCGGTTTCATCTCATAAATTTACTGTCCAGATGAGAAAGCAGCCAGTTTCTCTAAGGAGACCTGATTCTTTTTAGTGGGAAATGGTGCTTGTGAATAGAAATCTGTGCACTAGAGGTATTTGTTTCTACCACTTGCTATTGCTTCCAGACAACTGAGGGGGCAAAGCTAGGAAATATATATATTTAGAAAGAGAAAAATGAATTCAGAGTTTATACTGGTGCTTCCAATTAAAAAATTGTTTTTAAATATGGGGCTTTTACATATCTCAATTAATTTTATATTTGTATCAGGTATCTCTTAACCTCTTATCTCTTAAAGTTTCTATGGGATGTATGTTTTCCTGTGGAAATGTAATAATGGGAGGGAGTAAATATTATGTAAATTTGGTTC
>NW_007881196.1:0-557 GCF_000696425.1 Galeopterus variegatus
CAGCATCATGATCGGCCAGGAGGAAGACAAAGACGTTGTCTTTTTGGTTTAGCTCAGAATGGAGCTCAATAGACAGTTGTTAAACAAATATGCGAGCATCGTTCTGTCAGTGCTCCTGGAGAGGGCAGGGCTGGCTCTCGCAGAACTGGCAATTACAAGTCTCTCATGCCAGGAGTGTGGTCTGCTGCCTTCTCCAAAGTTTTTGCATTTTTCAGTTTGACAAAAGATATCTAGAAATGCCAGCCTTTCACCCAAGAGATAAATGGCTGATGGGATTTCACATCTGTCCTTTATCTTTGGTAGAAATTTGTCTCCATTCTTCTATTTTCTGCATAGCATCCTTCTTGTGAGAGATGTGTTGTTGCAGTGAAACCAACTTGGTGGATCTTCCAAAATCTAAGAAGACCATTGTCTCAGGCAATCAGGTGCACGTGGGCGTGTGGACAGTGTCTGGCCTGCAGGCTTCATTTCCCTGTAGAGAATGACAGGAATCAAACTCACTAGACATTTAGAAGCCCATGCCCTAGGGAGAGTCCATGAGTATGTGCAGGGGGCCT
>NW_007881197.1:0-557 GCF_000696425.1 Galeopterus variegatus
AATAAATGTTTTGATTTCCTGTTTGATTTCTTCTTGGACCCATATGTCATTAAGTAGAATGGTGTTTAATTTCCATGTGTTCGTATAGTTTCCAGAATTTTGTTTGTTATTGATTTCTAATTTTAATCCATTGTGGTCTGAAAAAATACATGGGATAATTCCAATTTTTTTGAATTTGTTGAGACTTGATTTGTGACCTAGCATGTGATCTATCCTGGAGATTGTTCCATGTGCTGATGAGAATGAATATTCTGACGTTGTTGGATGGAATGTTCTATAGATATCTGCCAAGTCCAATTGGTCTAGAGTGTTGTTTAGATCTTGTGTTTCTCTGCTGATTCTTTGTAGGGCTTCTCCGGTGGCTTCACAGGATATTCAAGATTTCTCTTGAATGTTGTCCTCTTTCTGAAGCTCCGCACTGTAGGTCAGGGCCTCTTCATCATCCATCTCAGGATCGTGCAGCATTTTTGGCCATCCCCATGAAAAGGAAAAAGTGAAAGTGGTATGAGGCGCCATTCTCACATGGGGCACCACCTGTTGGGCATCTCTGGTGGCCA
>NW_007881198.1:0-557 GCF_000696425.1 Galeopterus variegatus
TGCTGGGTTTTTTTGCTCCATTTGCATCAGCTTTGTTCTCATCTCTCGAGAATACGCCGGTTTCAGGGCAGTCTGGGCCACTTTGTTGAGCAGAGAACATTTCATCATGAGTAAAATGCTTCTGCCTCTGTTTGCTGTCCTGTTCAACTTGAAGAGTATATTAGAATCAAATATTTGTTCTTTTACAAATATTGTCAGAATGTGTAGCAGTAGCTCCATCTATGTGGAATTTTTGAGATTCTTGTTAAAGAGCTTTTACAGGTTTGGTTGTGTACACGAATATATTTAAATTATTAGAGTGACTTCTAGGGACTTGAATCAGTAATGCACTTTTTTGATCCAGGTGTAAAACCCATATTTGATAATCAGACTCAGGTTGACTATGTTTACAAAAACTGTTTAAAAAAATAAATAAACCCTTGTGTTAATTAAATGAGCCAGAGTGGTTAGTGTACCTGTTAATGATATTCAAAATTGAGTTCATGTCTTAACAGTCTCCCAATGTATTTATTTCAAATACCCAATTAATGAGGCTTAATTGAAGCCTATAGTGCAGA
>NW_007881199.1:0-557 GCF_000696425.1 Galeopterus variegatus
GTGGAAAAAGCACTATTTCAGGAGACCCACAGACCAAGTGAAAATTCTAGTGTGTTCACTGTAATTAGTTTACTAGGGCTGCCATAACAAAGTACCACACACTGGGTGGCTTAAACAACATAAATTTGTTTTGTCCCAATTCTGGAGACTGGAAGTCTAAAATAAAGGTTTCAGGAGGGTTGGTTCCTCCTAAGGCCTTTCTCCTTGGCCTGTCTCCTTGGCTGTCTTCTCCCTGTGTCTTCGCATGGCCTTCCTCTGTATGCATACATGCCTGGTCTCTTGCTCGCTCTCTTCCTATAAGGACACCAGTCATATTGGATTAGGGTCTACTGTAATGACTTCATTTTTACTAAATTATCTCTCTGAAGACCATATCTCCAAATTCAGTCACATTTGGAGGTATGGAGGTTAGGACTTTAACATATCAATTCAGCCCATAACAGTCACTTACTGACTATATGACCTTGAGAACATTTTTAAGACTCAGTTTCTACAATTGTAAAGTGGGAAGAGAAATATCCATCCTATGAGGTTATTATGACAACTAAATACATACC
>NW_007881200.1:0-557 GCF_000696425.1 Galeopterus variegatus
TTTATTATTTTCTTTTTTTAAATTGGTTATGAATATTCTTGGGCAGCTTTCTTAAGCCTTGGGGGATCGGAGATGTCTGCAGTCCTATGCTACCTATCTTTAAGTATTAAACTCACCTGCGTAATTGTTGTGTAGAGGGTGTTCTGTCTGACCAGAGTCAGACTAATAGGTAATTACTGCATAGCAGACCTAAATAGTAGCCCAGGATGCAGTAGGATGAAGTCTATGGACTCCTGCTTCTGATGGCTGGCACAGTGATGAATTTTCCTATGCTCTAAGCAGTGGAAGTCCTCTTTTGGGATTAGTAGTTAATAAAGCTGCTTGGCAAATATCCAAGTAAATTATTTCAGAAGCTAGAATCCTATGTAGTACTTGCTGAGAGGTAGACAAAAATTAGTCTTTCCACTTTTAGTCCATTATCCATTCCCAGCCTATATGGAGGAAAAAGTCAATGAAGGATCAAAGATTAAGAGAGTGTCTTTGAAGGGAAGGTGGCCTATTAACAAGCACTACTTGAGGAAAGGGGAGGATGTATTGGGACATTAAAATTAGATTAG
>NW_007881201.1:0-557 GCF_000696425.1 Galeopterus variegatus
ATTTAGAGGCACAGGTATTAGATATCACAATGCAAATTTATGACTACCCCCATCATCAAATGATTGAAGACAGCCACAAATTTCAGCTAGCATCATGAAATAGTGAGGTAGCACTTGTGAAAGTGATACTGTTGCAAATATAATGTACATTTTCCCCTTTCTAATTTTAATACCTTAATATTTGTTGGAAAATATGGAGGAAAAATAATTGCATATTTCTGTCTTTTCTCCATTCTCAAATAATAATTGGAGGGTTACTGTATTCACTGGGTCAGTGAACCCAAGAGGAGAAGCACGCTGTGGCTGGACAGTGAGATAAAAGCCTGCAGTTCTGTCTGTTGAATATGAAGTCTTTTTAGGACATCCGGTTGGAGAATGCCAATTGGTAGAAACCTAATTCTCCTGCTTCATGTTTCCCTGAAAGAAAGGTAAGTATCAGAGTAAAACTATTCTGTGCCTTTCGTTCTCTTTCCTCAAACATCCCTCCGTGTGTGTAGAGAAACAACTTATTTGCCAAGTTAGAGAGGGTTTGACATCCATTAAATTAAATTAACAAA
>NW_007881202.1:0-557 GCF_000696425.1 Galeopterus variegatus
ACATAGACAGAGAAAATGAAGGAATAAAAAAGATAAAGGATATGATATGTGTTTGAAAAAATGTAATTAGTTTAGTATTACTGTAATGTAGAATTCAATGCAGACAGTGAGAGAATACGATCTGGAAAGGCCGATAGGGACCAGACTATTGTGTTCTGGGCTAAATAGTTTGAACTGGATTTGATGAGGAGTCACTGAGTTTCTCATTAAGAAAAATAATGTAACTTTTTGGTCCTCTTGTTTAAGAACGCTTACAATAATGTGGAAGATGTTTTTCAGGGGACAGGAGTAAAATTGAAGACGGGTTTCCACTATTAAAATAGTCCAGATGGAGATAATGAGTACCTGAAGCAAGATCATGGTCGTAGGAATAGGTTTAAAAAATACTAACGATCTAAAATCACAGAACTTAATTTAAATCTATCAAGTTTGTCTTGAACATTTCAGTAATAATATTTTCCAGGATTGTAAGGAAAACCCATTGCCATATGGAAATATCTTATTTGATTCTGAATAAGAGTTTGGGTCTAGGAGGAAAAGAGCAATAAGCAAAAATA
>NW_007881203.1:0-557 GCF_000696425.1 Galeopterus variegatus
GGTCAAGACAGTCTCTAATTAAAGTCCATAAAGAGAAAGCATCAACAGGAACCTTCTCAGGACCATGTGCAGAATAATAAACCTGAATTTTAACTCCTACTTTAGCCCAAGTATCCATATTAAAAGTACCTTCCTCTGGAAACCACAGACATATTTCTCCCACAAAATTTAAAAATTTATCCAACTGAGCGGCACCCACTTTCGTGCCCCGAGAATGAAGTATGGCTTTTAAGACTTGCACAAACAAATGCCTACTACTATTTTGTCCCATGGTTTTTTACTCCTGACTATATCAATCACTAACTGCCCACCACTTACCTTAATTCCGGACATCCTCACAATTCACTGGGCAGTGTCCCCACTCTGAACTTCAGGTCCCTGTTCAGGGCACCACCAGCCAGAGATGGCGGGGTGAGAAGCCGAGCGCAGGATTAGAAAAGAGACAAGAGATGGCCGGCCCAGTGGTGCACTGGATAGTGCGCCGCTTGGGAAGCAAGGCGGCGCTCCTGCCTGAGGGTTCGGATCCCACATACAGACCGGTTCCCACTCACTGGCTG
>NW_007881204.1:0-557 GCF_000696425.1 Galeopterus variegatus
TATGCCAACAAATTTGAAAATCTGGAGGAAATGGATAAATTTCTGGACACACACAAACTAAAAAAACTGAGCCAAAAAGATGTAGATAATCTGAACAGACCAATAACAATAAAAGAGATTGAGGCTGGGATCAGAAGGCTCCCAACAAAGAAAGGCCCAGGACCAGGTGGATTCAGAGCAGAATTTTACCAAACGTTCAAAGAGGAATTAACACCAATTCTCTATGAACTATTCCCAAAGATTGAAACAGAGGTCATTCTCCCAAACTCATTCTACGAAGGAAACATCACCCTGATACCAACACCAGGTAAAGATACAAATAAAAAAGAAAACTACAGGCCAATATCCTTGATGAATATAGATGAAAAAATCATCAATAAAATACTAGCTAACAGAATATAGCAACACATACACAAAATTATACACCATGATCAAGCGGGATTCATGCCAGGGATGCAAGGTTAGTTCAACATATGCAAATCAATAAATGTCATACACCATATCAATCAAATCAAACACAAGGACCATATGATCATCTCCATAGATGTAAAAAGGCA
>NW_007881205.1:0-557 GCF_000696425.1 Galeopterus variegatus
AGGGCAAGCAGATTTTCTTAGTGCCTATAATAAAAGACCTGAGGTCCCTCAGCTCAGGGTTCCTCAGCAGTGATGCAAACCCATTGTCTATGCAGCATGTGCCTAGGCCCCTTCATGTTACCCTGTGCAACTTGGAGGACAAAAGCAACTAGACTAAACATGAAGTGCCTGCCTCTTGCTGTGATATAAGTACAAAGACCTTTCTCTCAGACCCAGCCATCTTGCATCCTCTGTCATTATCCATGAAACTGTGGCAAGCTGACTTGTTAAAGCTTGAAAACACAGTAAAATCTCAGATCTTTCATGGTTCTTGACAAAATCTGTCTTATTCACCTTTATATTTCCAGCATCTGACATAGGCCTAGCATAATGTCTAACACACAGTAGGTGCTCAATTAAAAATGTTAAAAGTAATAAGTTAACTAATGAATCTTGTAGAACTACCATAACAGAAAGACATTTCTCCTCACAACTTATTATGATATTTATAATACATTTATAACGTGTTTAATTAAATTAAAATACAATTTCCTACAATGTCCTTATTAATAAATTTT
>NW_007881206.1:0-557 GCF_000696425.1 Galeopterus variegatus
TGCTGGGACCTGGTGCAGGAGACTGTCCTGAAATAGTGGCCTCCCATAAATGTATTTGACAGTGTTCAGTTTCTCATTACCATTTATTTGTTGAAGAGACTGTCCTTTCATCACTGTGTATTGTTGGCACCCTTGTTGAAAATGGTTGTCCATATGTGCGAGGGTTTATTTCTGGGCTCTCTATTCTGTTCTATTAGTCTTTATTATCTATTTTTATGACAGTTTCATGCTGACTTAATTACTGTTCCTTTGTAGTACATTTTGAAATCTGGGAGTGTTAAGCCTCCACCTTTGTTCTTCTTTTTCAAGATTGTTTTGGCTATGTAGGGTCCCTTGAGATTTCATATGAATTTGAGGATTTATTTTTGCAAAAAATGATTGGGGTTTTGATAGAAATGACATTGAATCTATAGTTCTTATTGGGTAGTATAGACATTTCAACACTGTTGAGTCTTCCAGTCCACCAACATGGGATGACTTTCCGTTGTTCGTCTCTTTTAATGTCTTTCATCAGTGTTTTGCAGTTTTCAGTGTACCGGTATTTCACCTCCTTGATT
>NW_007881207.1:0-557 GCF_000696425.1 Galeopterus variegatus
GCCCTGCACCATAAAATAGGAATCACAGCTCTACTCTGCCCCTCCTACATCACGAGACATACAGATCCTTTCCATGAGCTGTAAAGCATCATAGCCGTGCCTATGTGGAAAAGTAAGACTCTGTCCTCCCCTGACTTGTCACCGTCCATGTGACCTCTCTGGAGGACACCAGTACTACATGTCCTGCTTATTCTTCTAGACCTGCAGTAATTGAACACTTATTTAGGTAGCACTTATGGAGTATCCTTCATTTTTCTTCAGACTTTGTCTGTAGTTAATTTTTAGCGTCATAACAAACACAATAGTCACAAGCAGGCCCTATTAACATTCTCACTTCTCAGAACAAGGAGCTGAGAAACAGGGACTAGGTAACATTCCCAGGTACATGCGGCTTTGATTTCAGGCGGTCAGGCACCAGCACCCACGCTCCTGGTCACTGTGTTGTGCTGACTTTCTACATTGTCTCATCTAAATAAAGCAATTATGCAAAGTCTGTGGGCTATTTTAAAATGCACATCCAACTACAAAATCCCTCTTGGTTTTTTTTTTTTTTTTTT
>NW_007881208.1:0-557 GCF_000696425.1 Galeopterus variegatus
GGCGGGAGCGCCACCGTGCTCCCAAGCAGCGCACTGTAGCAGTGCGCCACCGGGCCGGCCCGTAAGAGAGAAATATTTTTGCTACCTATTTCATATACGTGGCTTTGGTATGTAAGGGACATATGTCAGTTGGGCAGACATAAGTAAGGGACTCTCTGTAGCCTCATGTATTCATACATTAAACATACATTTACTGAATTGTTTCTATGCACCAGGCATTCTCCTCTATAGAAAGGAATGGAACACTGTTCCTCACTTCAGTCATAATTCAACTGAGATCTTTTGATATGTCCCTGTCTCTCTCTCTCTCTCTCTCTACACACACACACACACACACACACACCACTACCTTTTTCTGACAGACAGAGAGAAACACACATACTCACATGTCACATACTTGTTAAAAAATTCTTTTTAGTCACTTCCCCAATTATTTCCTTTCATTCTTATGGAAATGGTAACTCCAGAGTTTGGGCAAATTTCAACTCATAGAAAAGCATCCTTTGCAAGTTAGAGTGCTGGGAGTCACTCAGTCCCAGCGGGAGACAACCTACTAG
>NW_007881209.1:0-557 GCF_000696425.1 Galeopterus variegatus
CTCATTTCCTCTACACTTCCTCAAGACCTTTAAGAGTCTGTGCAAATCCCATCTCTCTGACTTCATTTTTGTCACTCTTGCTATTGAAATTGTACATTTTTTGCCACCTTACTGGGCATTTTTCAAGCACTATTTCAATTTGTTGCTGTGATGATGATGATGATGATGTTGATGGTGATGATATACAAATCAGTGGATTGACTGTCCTTGTATCCTACGTGAAAGCAGAAACTATGTTTTATACCTTTTTGTATCTCCGGCACCTGATTTCTTACCAGGCACTGAATAAATAATGTTTTTTGGTTTTTTTTAAAAATAAACTTCAGACTTTGGTGATGAAGGGAAGGGAAGTCAGAAATAGGCAGGATGTGAGACAAAAATTCGTCAGAAGGTGGAGGTAGCAGAAAAATGTGGTCAGGATTCAATAAACTAAGGTTGGATCTAGATGTTTGCAGACTGTGCTTTTTTTTTTTTTTTGCTATTTCCTTCTTTCATTTCTTTGTCTTACCTCTTGTCTGGAAAGCTTCTCCTCCTGACTTTTTAAAAAATCCATAGTT
>NW_007881210.1:0-557 GCF_000696425.1 Galeopterus variegatus
GTTGATTACTGAACTTAAACTAGCATCGTCACAAATGAAGCTATGGGGCCATAGCTCCATGAATAAAGCAACTTCTGCCCTGAGAGGTACACAGGGGCCATGATTTACTCACAGAGTAACCCCATTCATGACAGAGCAAGGGTATTCTAGTGGGGTTTTCTATGTTTTGTCTCCAATATTCAAGAACAAAGTATTTTGTAAAATAGTTAAGGTTCATTGTGGTCAAGAGTATAATTATCAGAACTTAGCCTTTTCCAAGCCATGAACATTTTTCCTAATTCTTTAACACAGGTGTAATTTAGGGCAGATCTAGAGGCCAATTGTAATTTGAATTATTAAAGAAGCATGATTCTTTTTCATGTGTTGTATTACACCTAAAAAAAAACTTAACTCTAGATTTCTAAAGACATGGATTCTCAAAAGAAACAAAACCAAGCAAAAAACAAACAAAAACTGACATAGCCAGAAATTTACCTCATAGAAATATTAAGTTAAATGGGTCAAAGGAATATTATACCATTAAAACTTTAATTGTTTTAGCTCTTTTAATATTAACA
>NW_007881211.1:0-557 GCF_000696425.1 Galeopterus variegatus
AACCACTTTTGTCTTTTTAAAATTCCACATATGAGTGATGTCATGCAGCATTTGTCTTTTGGGGACTGACTTACTTCACTTAACTTGATGGTTTCCAGTTCCATCCATGTTGCTGCAAATGAAAAAGTATCATTTTTTTAATAGCTGAGTAGTATTCCATTGTGTATATATAACACAGTTTGTGGGTTTTTTTAATCCATTCATCTGTTGATGGATATTTAGGACATTGATTCCATCTCTTGGCTATTGTAAATAGTGCTGCAATGAAGATGGGAGTGCAGGTGTGTTTTTGATATACCAATTTAATTTCTTTTATATATATATACCCAGTAGTGACATAGCTAGATGATAGGGTAGATCTATTTTTAGTTCTCTAAGGAGCCTCCATACTGTTTTCCACATTGGCTATACCAATTTACACTTAACACCAGGAATGCAGGACAGTTCTTTTTTCTCCACATCCTCAAGAGCACTTGTTATTTTTTATCTTATTGACAATAGCCTTTCTAACTGGACTGAGATGATATCTCATTGTGGTTTTAACTTGCATTTCTATG
>NW_007881212.1:0-557 GCF_000696425.1 Galeopterus variegatus
CCTCAGAAAGTTCCTGATGAGTGAAGGCAAGCAAAGATTATAACAAGAATCTAATACTGGAATGTTGTAGGACACAAGTCTATCTGTATATAAAAGCAAACATGCTGATCAAGTTATTAACTTCCACACCTTATACTTTAAAATCCAAGTGCTGATCATTGGTTATCTTATTATCTCCTAAACAGTCTATATTAATCATATGTCAAGTACCATAGACAATATAAACATTTCATATAAAATTTCAAGCAATTTTATAATTTGCTTCTAATATCTCTACAGGACACAACAATATCAACATTATATAAGCTCTCCAACTGTTTTTCTTTTGTAAAAAACTCCTATATTTGAAATTATTTTTCATACTATCCCTTTTAATACACGATGCAATTTTATCAATATTACATATACATATAATCTTTCTATGAGGTTTCATAGATGTCCCCTATTAAAATAAACATCCCTCCTCTTCATATGATGATTTTTTTATGCATTCTTCCAAACATTTATTAAATCTTTTAATGTTGACATTTATGAATATATCTGTACAGTATAAAAAA
>NW_007881213.1:0-557 GCF_000696425.1 Galeopterus variegatus
ATTATCCTGAATTATCCAGGTGGGCCCAGTGTAATTGCAAGGGTATTAAAAATAGAAGAAGGAAGCAGGAAAGGAGATGGAGAGAGGGGACAACAGAAAGCAAGATCATACTGATACAAGGTGAGGACTCGCCCCACTGCTGCTGGCTTTGAAGATGAAGGCAAGAGCCAAGAAACGGAGCAGATGGAATCTTCCTAGAGCCTCCAGAAAGGAGCACAACCCTGAGACCCTTGCTGGACTTGTAACCTACAGAACTGTTTAAGATAATACGTACCTACGGGTTACTTCAAGGTACAATGTTTGTGGTAACTTGTTACCGCAGCAATAGAAAACTAATACACCCACAGTCCAGCTAGGCACCGATAACTAACAGTAATTTACTACATGCTATCAAATGGCTAGAAGAGAGGGGACCAAATGTTCTCATCACAAAGAAATGATTTTTTGTAATGATGAATATGCTAATTTCCTGATTTGATCATCACCCATTGTATACATCTATTGATATGAAACTCTGTCCCCACAAATATGTGTGATCAATATGTCTCAATAAAAAA
>NW_007881214.1:0-557 GCF_000696425.1 Galeopterus variegatus
TTTCAAGCGTTTCCTGCTCTATAATGTCAGGTATTTGAGAATTGCTGTATTCTTTTGGTGGCGTCATATTTTCTTGGGTTTTCATATTTCTAGTATCTTTACATTGATGGCTAGTCATCAGGTAGAGCAGTTGCTTCTTCTATTACTCTGGAATGGGCTTTGACAAGAGAAACTTTCTATTCTTTTTTCAGTCTCTGCTGGTGACTCTCCTTGTGTCACTGCAGCCAAGTTTCTAGTGGGCCACCTGCACAGTGGCTGTGGCTATTGCTGTGGCACTGAGCTGCTCTTGCAGGAGCCATGGTGGCTGTGGTTGGCCACCCCCGTGGAAGTGGTGTTTTCAGCATGCTTTTTTGCCTGCTTCTGGCTGTGGGGTACTGCCCTTGGCTCCTGCCTAGGATCCTTGGCATGCTCTCTTGTCTGCTTCCAGGTGGGGGATTCTGCCCTTGGCTCCTGCTTAGGACCCCAGGCATGCTCTCTTGCCTGCTTCTGGGCAGAGAGGAGTACCCTTGGCTCCTGCCTATGATGCCAGCTGTGCTTTTCTTGCCAGTTTCCAGTTG
>NW_007881215.1:0-557 GCF_000696425.1 Galeopterus variegatus
CTCAAGAAAAATCAAAACCCACCAGTAAAATAAAAATACCAACAATGAAGAGAAAAAAAAAAGAAAGTTTATCTACAACCCAAGGAACCAACAAATACAGAAGACAAACGGTAAATCAGAAAGAAAGGAACAAAAGACACTTAAGACATCCAAACATACATCAATAAAATGCTAAGAGTAAATCAACACTTTTCAATAACAACTCTTAATGTAAAAGGATTAAATTCCCCAATCAAAAGACACAGACTGCCTGCCTGGATTAAAAAGGATGACCCAACTATATGCTGCCTTCAAGAGACTCACCTCACCTATAAAGACTCACATCGACTAAGAGTGAAAGGATGGAAAAAGATTTACCATGCAAACAGAAATGAAAAATGAGCTGGAGTAGCTATTCTTATATCTGATAAAATAGACTTTAAACTAAAAATTATAAAAAGAGATAATGAGGGCCACTTCATAATGATAAAAGGATTGATCCATCAAGAAGACTTAGCAATCATAAAAATATATGCACCCAATGTCAGAGCAGCCAGATTTATAAAGCAAACTCTATT
>NW_007881216.1:0-557 GCF_000696425.1 Galeopterus variegatus
TGTGGGCGACACCACACCAAGGGTTGCGATCCCCTTACCAGTCACGAAAAAGAAAAAAAAAATTACAAAAAAAAAAAAAGGAGAAGGGGGGTTAGCCATAAGTTGGTTAAGGGTCACAAAGAATGATCAAATTTTGTAATGATGATATATTAATAATCCTGACTTACTCATCACATATTTACACAGATATTGATATTTAACTCTGTATCCTACAAATATGTATAATCAATTATCTTTCAATTAAAAGAAAGAAAATGTGGTATATATACTCAAGGGAATACTACTCAGCCATAAAAAAGAATGAAATTCTGAAATTTGCAGCAGCATGGATGAGCTTGGAGAAAATTAAGTGAAATAAGCCAGGTCCAGAAAGACAAATGCCACGTGATCTCACTCATGTGTAGGAGCTAAAAACAAACAAACAAATAAATAATGTATTGCACAGTTAAAAGGAGAGGGAACAACTGTGGATACTACAGGTGAGAAAGGGGAGGGGGGAAGGAGGACAGTGACAGGCTGCTTAACGGACACAAAATTACAGCTCGGTAGGAAAAATA
>NW_007881217.1:0-557 GCF_000696425.1 Galeopterus variegatus
AAGAATGATTGCATATTGTAATGATGAATAAGCTAACTATACTGATCTAACCACCACACATATTTATTTAAATGGGATTTATTCCAGGTATGCCAGACTAGTTCAACATTCAAAAATCAGTTAATATAATTTATCCTATCAAGAGGATAAAAAAGAAAAAATATATGATCATATTAATAGCAGCAGAAAAAACATTTGACAAATACCAAGACTTTCATTACAAAGACTCTCAGCTATTTAGGAATAGAGGGAAATGTCTCAACTTGATAAAGAACATCTTCAAAACCTACAGCTAACATCATACTTAATGGTAAGGAACTGGACACTTTCACCTTAAGATCAAGAAAAAGGCAAGGATGCTTTCACTCATCACTCCTATTCAATGTCATAATGAAATTCCTAGCTAGTACAATAAAACAAGAAAGGGAAACAAAAGGTTTACAAATTGGGAAGAAGAAAATCAAACTGTCTTTGTTTTCAGATGACATAATTGTCTATGCAGAAAATCCAAAGAAGGATTGATTTGTTTGATTTACACACACACACACACACACACA
>NW_007881218.1:0-557 GCF_000696425.1 Galeopterus variegatus
CATCAGGAAGGTCTGTGCCAGGCCATCAGCCAGAAGGGTTCTAAGCAGTCATCTAATCATCGATCATCATCTCATCCATTTTACAGGTGTGGAAATAGAGGCCTGGATGTCTGTGCTGCCTCGCCGTGAACTGGCCAGTTCTTCCTTTCTATTCCTTGCCACTGGTTAAAAGGGATTATAGCCGAATAATCAAACATGCAAGTATTTTCAGTACATCTTCTGTGGTCAAGGACATCTCCACATCTGGGAGGCAGCAGAAGGCAAGGGGCCCTATTCTAGGAAGATCCAGCCCACCCCTGCAGCCAGACCAGTGGCTCTGCGCCCTTAGAACATGTGTCAGCTGCTGTTGATGGAGGGTGTGGGAACTGGGGACCTTGGCCAGCAGAGCCTGGGGTATCAGGAGGTCCCACCTCCGAAAATGGGACCAGGAGTCTCATCACCTAGAGAACAGCTCTTTGACCCACTCAAGTGGTCTCACATTCTCTTGCCAGATGAAGAGAGGTGGTTTTCTCAAAATCTTCCAGAAGCAGATGGAGAAGTCAGGCTGGGACACCGGT
>NW_007881219.1:0-557 GCF_000696425.1 Galeopterus variegatus
AGCGCCACCACACTCCCAAGCGGCGCACTGTAGCAGTGCGCCACCGGGCCGGCCCTCAATAAATGGTTATAATTGTTGTTGCTTTCAAGGTTACATGATAAACAAAATATAGTTCCTTTTCCTAGCAGTCTGCCCATTAGCAATTCATTGTACCCTAAATTATTTATTTCGATTATAGAGATTAGGTCACACCCATTCGTCTGCCTTCCTTTCTCATTTTGGGGCCTCCTTTGAGGACATTCCCCTCCTTTTCATCACTAACATACAAGAAATGTCTGGAGAACAGTGGACACTTACCATGGAAAAGAGGCTGTATTTCTTTAGCTGCAAGGGATGATGTAATGATCCATGCTATAAGCAGAAGAAAGGAGAAGCCGGTTTCCAGAGAACAAGAGTCTGGTTTGGGGCTCTGCCAGTGACCTGATCAGAATGAGATTACAGTCTGAGTTCCCATCCCTGTCCCGACCCACGGGATATTCAACGCAGACCCTGGAGCGGGGAGTGGGAATGGTATGGGACAAGAGACGCGAGAGATGGGAGACAAGACAGTATTCTGA
>NW_007881220.1:0-557 GCF_000696425.1 Galeopterus variegatus
CAAAAATTAATTACATGAAGTTAAATAACTGATAAAGATAATATTTTGTAACTTTCAAAAAAAAAGATTCCACTAAACCTTCTTTCCTTCCTTTTCTCCTTCACTTGGAGTTAAACTTACATCATGGTCTGATAGCTCTCCCGATATCTCTAGATTTCCTCTTCATTTCCCCGCAGGCATTTCAGCCTAATAAATTTCTTTCAGGTTTAATCCCATCTTGGTATCAGCTTCTCAGAGCACCCAGGCTAACACATAAGACCAGCTAGAAACATATTGCGGCAAATGAGATTTTGGGTGAGTATCATGCAGATGAAAATGGAACAGAAAGACAAAAGTAAAAAATAAATTTAGTGAAAATCAATAGCACTTAGCGTCTTATCAGATAATTCTGAAGTTCAAAAGTTATACAGGTTGAGTATCCCTTATCTGAAATGTTTGGGATCAGAAGTGTTCCAGATTTGGGATTTTCTTGGATTTTGAAATATTTGCATATACTTAATGAGATATTTTAGGGATGAGACCTAAGACTAAACACAAAATTCACTTGTGTTTCGTAC
>NW_007881221.1:0-557 GCF_000696425.1 Galeopterus variegatus
AAAAAAACAACCTGTGGGATTATGATAAATATTGCATCAAATCTATAGATTGCTTTGGGTAGTACAGACATTTGAACAGTATTAAGAGTTCTAATCCATGAATATAAGATGTCCTTCCATTTGTTTGTGTCTTCTTTATTTCATTAATATTCCTTTGTTTTCAGTGTAGAAGTTTTTAACCGTCTTAGTTGTTTCTCCCTAAGTGTGTGTGTGTGTGTGTGTGTGTGTGTGTGTGTGTGTGTGTGTGTGTGTGTACTTGGTGATATTATATATGACATTGATTTTCTTTTTTTTTTTGTTTCAAATGACTTATTTCTCTGTAACTATAGAGAGATGATCATACAATTTCTCTCTTTTAATATATTAATGCAGTATATTGACTAGCAATTTTTCTGACTTTGAATAATACTTGAATTTTTGGCATAGCAGTATTAATTGTTATTTTTTTAAAATGTGCTGCTGGATTAGACCTGCTAGCAATTTATTACTTTATTTATATTTTTTATTTTCTTAATTTAATTTTATTTTATCAGTATAAAATGTGGTGGATTATTGTG
>NW_007881222.1:0-557 GCF_000696425.1 Galeopterus variegatus
ACCCACATGGAGGTGATGTTTTTGGCATGCTCCTTGGTGCTGGTGGTATGTCTGGTTGTGGTAGAGGGGTCTGGTCCCCACTCCATGCCTCAGGACAATCCAGAATGACAGAAGAAGTATCTGCTCTACGATATTATTGGGAGACCTGAACACACCTCTCAGCATTGGACAGATCATCTAGGTAACAAATCAACAGAGTAACAATTACTCTTCCAGAAGGTGAGAAGAGATCTAGGGTAATTAGAGGTGGGAGGGGAGTGGGAGAGGGGGATGGGGAGAGATTGGACAAGGGGCATAAAGATTAAGTATGATTTGTAGCAATATATATGCTAATAATACTGATTTGATCAACATATGCCAACATTGAACCCCCCCAAATATGTATAATCTATTATGATTCAGCAAAAATTAAAAATAAAAAAAGAAATATCAAGGGTTTAAAACACTTAACTATAATGAAATCACAGGTTACTGTGAAATATAGAATTCATTTAAACAGTTTGATAAAGACTGAAAAGGCAAATGTAGAAAGTTACATAGTTGTAGAACATCTTAGC
>NW_007881223.1:0-557 GCF_000696425.1 Galeopterus variegatus
ACCTTAAAATATGAAAGAATATACAAACTATTAAAATTAATAAGTGAATTTAGCAATTATATAAGGATACAGGAGATGAGGAAAATATATTGAAATCAATTTTATTTTGATGCTAGAATAAGGCCAATATAAAAATTAGTTTTATTTTGGTATACTAGTAATAAATAATTGTAAAATGAAGTTAAAGTATCATTTACAGTAGAATAAAAATATCAGATACTTAAGCGTAACACAACAAAATATGTGCAAGTTCTATCCACTGAAATCTATAAAATATTACTAAGAGAAATTAAAGAAGGCCACAATAAATAGAGAGACATACAATGTAAAATGATTGTAAGACATTATTGTTAAGGTGCTGATTTTCACCAAATTGATTTATAGACTTAAAGCAATTCTGATCAAAATTGCATCAAGGTTTGTGTGTATATAATTTGACAAGTTGATTCTAAAATTCATATGGAAAAGCTAAGGACCTAAAAGAGCCAAGACAGCTTTGAAGAAGAACATAGTTAGTGGGCAAATATTATCAGATTTCAAAACTTACAATAAAAGTG